>NC_069508.1:130861261-131128761 GCF_027579735.1 Bombina bombina | reverse complement strand
ATTATCCTACATCTTATCCCAAATGATGCACTCCTATTCAGGATCTAATTTAAACAGTACTATATCGCAATTGTATATTTAGTATAACAGGAACCAATTGGAAAATAAAGAACAGACATCATAATAGATGAATAATAATAATAAAAGCTGAAAATTAATAGAGCAGATTCGAACCCCCGACCAATGTATTCAGGGGCAGTGAACTAAACCACTGGGCTACACCTGCCCAATATATATACACATACTATAGCTTATATGGATCACATGTAATTTGTTTTTACAAATTTTTCATTCTTTATATACCAATGACATGCATAATCTAGCCCCCTTATTTTTTATCTTCAGGGAGGTTTGGCCCAATATATAAAAGAGCAAGAGATGGGGCATGTACATTTTTGTTATCTATTGGGGGAGGATTAAAGGGTATATGTTAAAATCATCTATGCTACAAATATTGTACTTAATCCTAAAAATGGTTCTTTTAAAAGGTGATTAAAATACTTATGTATCAAAATGTGTTTTAAAAATGTTTTTAAAAATTGGGATGTTCTTTAGATGTATTTTTAGCTGTAAGAATTAAATATAGCTAAAACATATACTCTAATTAAAACTTATCTACAATTATCCAGCTAAGATGATATTGTAGTCAGGGAATGGAATATATTTATTTGATTTTATATATTTGTATATTATATTATTATTGTATTTTTCTTCTATGACATTTAAATGTGCCCTTAGTAGTATTTGATAATTGACAGGCACTTAGTATTCCTGCATTGTCAGATATAGTTATAAAGACCGGTATTCTTAATGATGTAATATACATTCCCATATAATATATGAATACATATGTATATATATATATATATATATATATATATATATATATATATATATATATATATATATATATATATATATATATATATATATATATGTATATATAAATATATGCTACCCTAGAGTCACTGACCAATATTATGTTTCTAAAAAGGCAGCTAGATCTATATCCTTATTCAGACCATTTGGTATTATTGTGTTCATGGTATGGATCCAAAAAGTTTCTTTCTTACGTAGGGCAATAGTTCTATTACCCCCGCGTATGTGGGTTTTGACATGTTCAATGATGATACCTCTCAAACATGACGGGTCTTGGTAATGAACATTTTTGTAATGGAGAGATAGATTATGGGAAGTTTCTCCTATAGTGATATTAGTCAGATGTTCAGATAATCTTTTCTTATATGGTCTGGTCGTTCTACCAATATATTGTAAATTACAGCTGCATTGTAGCATGTATACAACAAAATCGGTTTTACAATTACATAAAGACTTAATATCAAACTCTTTTCCATTGTTCGTTGATTTAAATTTTTTTGTCGGTTTGTGTCCATTCATATGATGGACACAAGACTCACAATTTTTTCGGTTACACTTGAAAAAACCCATTGTTTGTTTCCCCAGCCAATTTGAATGGGTCAGTTTGCTATTCTTTAACAAACTTGGTGCCAAAACTGATTTAAAATTTTTATTTTTCTTGTATATTATTTTAGGGTTTTCTTTTGTTATATCTTTCAAGAGAGCATCTTTTTTTAAAATATGCCAGTGTTTATTTAAAATTTTATTTATTTCCTGGGCTCCCTCGTTATAGGTTGTGACTAAGCTACATGTGGAGTAGTCACTTTTTTTCTTTTTTTGATCTGACTCCTTCAACAGGTTCTTTCTAGGGATTTTTCTAGTTTTGTTATCTGCATTTTTTAGAGTCTTGTGGTTATAACCCTTTTTTAAGAACTTATTTTTTAACATATACCCTTTAATCCTCCCCCAATAGATAACAAAAATGTACATGCCCCATCTCTTGCTCTTTTATATATTGGGCTAAACCTCCCTGAAGATAAAAAATAAGGGGGCTAGATTATGCATGTCATTGGTATATAAAGAATGAAAAATTTGTAAAAACAAATTACATGTGATCCATATAAGCTATAGTATGTGTATATATATTGGGCAGGTGTAGCCCAGTGGTTTAGTTCACTGCCCCTGAATACATTGGTCGTGGGTTCGAATCTGCTCTATTAATTTTCAGCTTTTATTATTATTATTCATCTATTATGATGTCTGTTCTTTATTTTCCAATTGGTTCCTGTTATACTAAATATACAATTGCGATATAGTACTGTTTAAATTAGATCCTGAATAGGAGTGCATCATTTGGGATAAGATGTAGGATAATTGTAAAACACTTTTTTGCTTTTCTGTTTTTTATTTGTAACGTATGGTCAAAATGGTCTTTTGTCCGTCCTTCATATGACAAACAGGTTGCGATTTATACGCACCTGTTAAACAGTATAGGCATATTCCTCTATATCACCTGAATAGATATATTATCATTGTGCATTGTAATACTGCTCATCTTAGCGGACGTGTGCCCTCCGCTCACGCCACTTTGCAGATCAGAAATACACACCTCCTTTTTAGACGAATCAGGATGGACTTTACACTCGTCATTGGAGGTGTGAGCATTTAGCCCAATCAGAAGTATTTTAAGAACTTTTCTCTAAAAAATCCCGCAAGACTAAACGGGAATATAAGGATCATCCGTCCAAATACAAAACAGTCTCTGAAGAAGAAGGAGTTATTACTATAACCTTTGAAACGCGTTAGACTTTACCTTATAGGAACGGACTGATCTCACTAACCAGAAACTCTGGTGCAGTATATTTTATTGATAAGATTTTTTTAATCCATCCACTGGCCACATTGGTTTGTGGATATCTGTTGCTGCATCTGTTTTTGGCTACCTGTGGCCATTCTACTACCTGTGGCTATCCAACTACACTAAATACCATACAGTGCATATATTGGATTGCACTTGTTGTGTATTGCTGTACAAATACCTCATACTTGTGAGGATTTTTAATGTAAGCAGGCATTTTTAGGAGTGAATGTATGTGAATAAAGTGTTTGATTTTTAAACAATATCACACTATTTTGGCCTTTCTTTCTTTTATATATATCGTTGATACTGCCATACTATCCTGAGAGGATCCACACTGAAAGAGGCCGAGGAAAAAGGGCTTTAACCCCCTGAAGTTTCACCTATACCCGGGAAAGCAGCAGGGAAAAAGACAAGCTTGCTGTTTGAAGTTTCCCCTATATCCTAAGGGGCCAAGCCTAATCTACCGAGAGGGATTTCCTGATGTGCTGTTTCCTTACCTCATACGATTGAGGTTCGTTTTTGTAAGTCTGCATTCCACCCATACCCCAAGTCTCGAATTCTACAATTGTGTATATACAACATATAAGTGGTCAAGCATCTGGGACATTTAGGAATCAGCTTTCCACTCATTTTATAGTGTTTCTTTTATATGGTGTTTGATTTGCTGTGTATTCTGTATTCCATCTGTTATCTAATCACACATAGTAATTGTGTTTACCATTTTCTCTTTACAACCAGCGCTACTACATCCCTTATCACGGGCTCTTTACACACACATTGTTTTGAGGGGGGAAGCACTGGGCCAGCCGGGGATTCCCTTTTCTCAGCCGGCACAGTTTCCTCTCTCCTCTCTAAGGGATAGCTGCTATAGGGTTGGTTTTTTGCTCCCAGGGGATCACCACCTTCTAGATTGATATAGGTTCACTCCCCTGTGCTCTCATATCTCTTATCCACCCCCTCAGTCCAGCGCCTTCCACTTTTTTCGCTTTCCGTCCCATATATATATATATATATATATATATACACATATACATACACATATATATATATATATATATATATATATATATATATACACATACACTTATTTATACATACACACATATATATTTTTTATATATACAGTATATAATGTATGTATATATATATTATATTTATATAAATATATATATATTATAGTTGTTATTAATTTATTTCATGTATTAATTAATCTATAAATTAACGCTCTTATTCTAAATGAAAAAAGCCCAATTGTTCTCTTTGTATTCTGTTTCTAGGTGCAAAATGCATCAGATTATTATATGTGGGAGGACCTTTTCTTTGCTATAATAGATAAAGGTGAAAAGATATTTATGTATGTTATTTTAAATGTCCTTTCTTGACTGACAAAACATTTTGATACAAAGGGAATACTCACTAGTTTCCAGTAAATGGGGTACAGTAAATCAATGATACCTTTGGAAAGAGGGCCTGGCATGGGCACTAATAAGTGAACTGGCAACCTACGTTTTTATGGATACGATTGCCCTACGTCCTAATGATGGCAGCCTGCAGTTACATCTCTGCATTACATCCCTGACAGTGTTGTGCAATGTCACCCATTCAATTATTCAAAACATACACTGCTATTTATTATGTTATTATAAATAATAAATAGATGATGCGCCGTCACCTACTTCTCCAGTGCTGCTGCGCTGGTCTCTCTCTCTGGCCATCTGGGGCGGGTGGGTGGGCGTCCCTCATTAGTGGCTCCCGGCCTCAGCCTCAATTTTCAAGTACAGAGTCACGAGGCGCCTGCATCTCCTCACGTGTGTTTCCCTCTCACAGACACAGCAGCAGCACAGCTCCAGCTCCAGACTGCTCCTCCTCCACTCTGTGCCTGTGCTGTCCGCTTAAGCCGCCTACAGCTGTCACTCACTGACTAAGCGCTGACAGACAGCAGGCGCAGCTGCAGGCAGCAGAAGCGCAACTTAAGTGACTTCACCGTTGTGATGCGGCCTGCCCGCCTGGCCCCAGCCCACAGTGCTCACTCTCAGCAGCCCAGTAAAATAGTGCCCACACTGACTGCCCACACATGCACAGTGCACTCTGACCCCCCATCATCATGCAAATAATGCTGCCTGCAATTCTGCAAAGTGTGAGTGACAAATTCCAAAATGACAGTCACAGTGATTGAACACAACAGTAGCGCATACATTTTTCACACTAATTTTCCAATGCCGACAGCCAGATCCAGCACCCCCTACTGGAGGCACATTAAGGCGGCTGCCTAGTTGCCTTATTCATGTGCCGGCACTGACAATATGGCACACATGAAGTAATGCTATCTAGCTATCTAGCTGTGAAAAACTGTCAACATGCACTGAAATAAGAGGTGGCCTTCAAGGGCTTTGTAATTAGCATATAAGAATACCTAGGTTTAGCTTTCAACAAAGAATACCAAGAGAACAGAGCAAATTTGATAATAAAAGTAAATTGCATGCCCCATCTGAATCATGTAAGTTTAATTTTGATTAGGCTGTCACTTTAACCTAAACGGCACTTACTTGATGATATTAATCATATTACTGGTGGTCAGATGGTGTTGTTTTAGTTTAGCATTTCCAGCAAAATAAATCAAATATAAATATTAGGCTGGTGAAAGTGTTTGTACAAATATAATTGTATACATAGTGCACTGTAACTTGGCCAAAAATATTTTTTTACTATCAAAATTTCTCTGGTTTGCTGCAGCACACCTTTTGAGAAACACTAATATATCTAGATTATCAATATTGGTTGCCATATAAATAAAAATCCGCTGAAATATTTGCTGCCTTGGAATAAATGCACAATAAGAAGACAATGCAAAAACACTTACTTAATTTTCAAATGAGCAATAGATTTTTTTTTTCTGACGAAACTCAAAATCTCCCCACCGCCTGTATCATGTGACAGCCATCAGCAAATCACAGACTCGTATATACAGTATGTATAAACTGTGGACTCTTGCACATGCTCAGTAGGAGCTGATGCCTCTGACAAATTTTAAAAACCTTTCCAAATGAAAAAAATGTATCATGATGAGTAGTAAATAACTTTTCTTTTCTGTTGTTGAGGCAAGATGATATGCCTGAACTTTAGATAAAACCGATAAACACGTGCCCCCATTGCAAATGAGAACTTTTAAAATTTTATTCATTTCATTTTAATTTTCATTGCCAAGACAACTATATACGTTCAATTTATACGCTATTTATTTAACATACACGTATAAGTTGCTCAATAAATAAGTTTACCCTAATTTTTCTTTCTCCCCTTTATTTTATTCCCAATGATCAGTTTTACCTGCTGTGGTGTATTACATTGTTTACAAATAGTTCCTTTTATTTTATATCTGCATTTGATTTAGCCTGTGATATCCCTACCTATACTGAACGTTTCTATACCTAAGTACAGACTATTGACAAACAATATAAACATAGTCAGCAGAAGAAATTACACTAGCAGTGTGGAGTGCGAAAGTTCTAAAATGTTAATTTTCAATTGTTGTTTGTAAGTATTGTATAGAGATGGAGATAAGAAAGGGAAGCATTTGAGTGAAAAGATAAGGATGTCTGATCTCTTTGAAAGCCTAGCCTTTTGATGGGTTGTGGTTTCAAAGAGCAAATCCACCTATTTAATTTACAAATAGAAACATAAATGGGCAATTTCTCATACATTATACGCTCTGCAGCTGGTATAATAAGCCATTAAGAACACATTAAGGGCAAACCAAGGGCGCGATCCGATATCGATCGCAGTTTGCGGTGCAAGCGAGGGAACCGGCGTCGCCCGCAGTTTCAGCTCGCAACTCGAGCTATCCCATATAGGTCGCCGTCAGATGCTAACGTGCCGTAAGTCTCACAAACCAGCGATGTCCAGAAATCTGCGTAAGTACAAATGTCTGGCGTCGCCAGTGACTTGCGCCACGTTAGAAACTGCCGGCGCCTATAAAACCTGACTAAAGTTTAAAACACCCGCACTGTCTAACACGCCTCCCTAACATAGCCCGCACTGTCTAACCCTCTATCCGCTATCCCCCCTCACTAGCCTAACAATAAAAATGCTATTAACCCCTAAACCGCCGCTCCTTTACCCCGCCGCAACCTAATAAAATTATTAACCCCTAAACCGCCGCTCCTTTACCCCGCCGCAACCTAATAAAATTATTAACCCCTAAACCGCCGCTCCTTTACCCCGCCGCAACCTAATAAAATTATTAACCCCTAAACCGCCACTCCCGTACCCCGCCGCCAGCTATATTATATCTATAACCCCCTAAAGTGAGCCCCTAACACCGCTGCCATCTATATTAAAATTATTAACCCCTAATGTAAGCCCCTTACACCGCCGCCATCTCTATTAAAATGATTAACCCCTAATTTAATCTACCTACCCCGCCGCCAGCTATATTATCTTTATTAACCCTAAGTATATTATAGTTAATATAGGTATTACATTATATATATTAACTATATTAACCCTAATTATATTAGGGTTAATATAGTTAATATAGTTACTATAGTATTTATATTAACTATATTAACTCTATCTAACCCTAACTAAATTTATATTAAATTAATCTAATTCATTTATAAACTAAAATATTCCTATTTAAATCTAAATACTTACCTATAAAATAAACCCTAAGATAGCTACAATATAATTAATAATTACATTTTAGCTATGTTAGGGTTAATATTTATTTTACAGGTAAATTGTTAATTATTTTAACTAGGTATAATAGATATTAAATAGTTATTAACTATTTAATATCTACCTAGTTAAAATAATTACCCAATTACCTGTAAAATAAATCCTAACCTAAGTTACAAATACACCTACACTATCAATAAATTTAATAAACTACTAACATCTATCTAAAAATACAATTAAATTAACTAAACTAAATTACAAAAAAAAACAAACACTAAATTACAAAAAATAAAAAAAAGATTACAAGATATTTAAGCTAATTACACCTATTCTAAGCCCCCTAATAAAATAATAAACCCCCAAAATAAAAAAAATTCCCTGCCCTATTCTAAATTCAACAAATTTCAAAGCTCTTTACCTTACCAGCCCTTAAAAGGGCCTTTTGTGGGGCATGCCCCAAAGAATTCAGCTCTTTTGCATACAACAAATACAATACCCCCCCCCCATTACAACCCACCACCCACATACCCCTATTCTAAACCCACCCAAACCCCCCTTAAAAAAGCCTAACACTACCCCCCTGAAGATCTCCCTACCTTGTCTTCACCACACCGGGCCGAACTCCTGATCCGATCCGGGCGATGTCTTCCTCCAAGCGGCAAAGAAGAATTCTTCCTCCGGCGATGTCTTCCTCCAAGCGGCAAAGAAGAATTCTTCCTCCGGCGACGTCTTCCTCCAAGCGGCAGCAAAGTCTTCATTCTTCCGGCGGCATCTTCAATCTTCTTTCTTCGCTCCGCCGCCGCGGAGCATCCATCCCGGCCGACTGCTGAACTTGGAATGAGGTACCTTTAAATGACGTCATCCAAGATGGCGTCCGCCGAATTCCGATTGGCTGATAGGATTCTATCAGCCAATCGGAATTAAGTTAAAAAAATCTGATTGGCTGATTGAATCAGCCAATCAGATTCAAGTTCAATCCGATTGGCTGATCCAATCAGCCAATCAGATTGAGCTCGCATTCTATTGGTTGATCGGAACAGCCAATAGAATGCGAGCTCAATCTGATTGGCTGATTGGATCAGCCAATCGGATTGAACTTGAATCTGATTGGCTGATTCAATCAGCCAATCAGATTTTTTTTAACTTAATTCCGATTGGCTGATAGAATCCTATCAGCCAATCGGAATTCGGCGGACGCCATCTTGGATGACGTCATTTAAAGGTACCTCATTCCAAGTTCAGCAGTCGGCCGGGATGGATGCTCCGCGGCGGCGGAGCGAAGAAAGAAGATTGAAGATGCCGCCGGAAGAATGAAGACTTTGCTGCCGCTTGGAGGAAGACGTCGCCGGAGGAAGAATTCTTCTTTGCCGCTTGGAGGAAGACATCGCCCGGATCGGATCAGGAGTTCGGCCCGGTGTGGTGAAGACAAGGTAGGGAGATCTTCAGGGGGGTAGTGTTAGGCTTTTTTAAGGGGGGTTTGGGTGGGTTTAGAATAGGGGTATGTGCGTGGTGGGTTGTAATGGGGGGGGGGTATTGTATTTGTTGTATGCAAAAGAGCTGAATTCTTTGGGGCATGCCCCACAAAAGGCCCTTTTAAGGGCTGGTAAGGTAAAGAGCTTTGAAATTTGTTGAATTTAGAATAGGGCAGGGAATTTTTTTTATTTTGGGGGTTTATTATTTTATTAGGGGGCTTAGAATAGGTGTAATTAGCTTAAATATCTTGTAATCTTTTTTTTATTTTTTGTAATTTAGTGTTTGTTTTTTTTTGTAATTTAGTTTAGTTAATTTAATTGTATTTTTAGATAGATGTTAGTAGTTTATTAAATTTATTGATAGTGTAGGTGTATTTGTAACTTAGGTTAGGATTTATTTTACAGGTAATTGGGTAATTATTTTAACTAGGTAGATATTAAATAGTTAATAACTATTTAATATCTATTATACCTAGTTAAAATAATTAACAATTTACCTGTAAAATAAATATTAACCCTAACATAGCTAAAATGTAATTATTAATTATATTGTAGCTATCTTAGGGTTTATTTTATAGGTAAGTATTTAGATTTAAATAGGAATATTTTAGTTTATAAATGAATTAGATTAATTTAATATAAATTTAGTTAGGGTTAGATAGAGTTAATATAGTTAATATAAATACTATAGTAACTATATTAACTATATTAACCCTAATATAATTAGGGTTAATATAGTTAATATATATAATGTAATACCTATATTAACTATAATATACTTAGGGTTAATATAGATAATATAGCTGGCGGCGGGGTAGGTAGATTAAATTAGGGGTTAATCATTTTAATAGAGATGGCGGCGGTGTAAGGGGCTTACATTAGGGGTTAATAATTTTTATATAGGTGGCGGCGGTGTAAGGGGTCAGATTAGGGGATAGATAAGGTAGATGGCGGCGGTTTTAGAGGCTCACAGTAGGGGGTTAGTTTATGTAGATGGCGGCGGGGTCCGGGAGCGGCGGTTTAGGGGGTAATAACTTTATTAGGGATTTTGGGGGGGGGGGATCGCGGTTGACAGGGCGATAGACATTGCGCATGCGTTAGGTGTTAGGTTTATTTTAGCAGATCGCGGTTGACAGGGAGATAGACATTGCGCATGCGTTAGGTGTTAGGTTTATTTTAGAAGATCGCGGTTGACAGGGAGATAGACATTGCGCATGCGTTAGGTGTTAGGTTTATTTTCTAGTTAGTTTAGGGAGTTACGGGGCTCCAATAGTCAGCGTAAGGCTTCTTACGGCTGCTTTTTGTGGCGAGGTGAAAATGGAGTAAGTTTTCTCCATTTTCGCCACGTAAGTCCTTACGCTGCATATTGGATACCAAACTGCGCGGGTTTGGTATACCTGCCTATGGCCCAAAAAACTGCGGGCGACGGCAGAAATATACGGGCGTAACTTCTAGGTTACGCCGTATATGTGATACCAAATCCGCGCAAATATTGGCGTCGCCGGCTTTTGCGGGCGACGCTTTATATCGGATCGACCCCCAATTATATAGTACTCTGTCCCTTTAAGATATACCATAGGGAGATATGGAACGTTTTTATAAATACATAAAAAGTAATTGAAGTACTAAAGGATGCTTTAAAGGGACAGTCAAGTCCAAAAAAAACTTTCATGATTTAAATAGGGCATGCAATTTTAAACAACTTCCCAATTTAGTTTTATCACCAATTTTGCTTTGTTCTCTTGGTATTCTTAGTTGAAAGCTAAACCTAGGAGGTTCATATGCTAATTTCTTAGACCTTGAAGACTGCCTCTAATCTGAATACATTTTGACCACTAGAGGGCATTAGTTCACATGTTTCATATAGATAACATTGAGCTCATGCACGTAAAGTGACCTAGGAGTGAGCACTGATTGGCTAAACTGCATGTCTGTCAGAAGAACTGAAATAAGGGGGCAGTCAGCAGAGGCTTAGATACAAGATAATTACAGAGGTAAAACATGTATTTATATAACTGTGTTGGATATGCAAAACTGGGGAATGGGTAATAAAGGGATTATCTTTCTTTTTAAACAACAAAAATTCTGGTGTTGACTGTCCCTTTAAATGTATATGACTCATGCAGTCCCGTTTTAAACTGGTTCCCCCACCTTTGTCTGTTTCTAAACAGAAAACACTCTGGATATAAGAAACAAGCCGGGCACATATATTTAAATGATTACAAAATGTATGCATCTGTTTCCATGCGAGCCTTCAGGCTCGCGGGAAACAGGAGTTAAGAAGCAGCGGTCTTAAGACCGCTGCTTCTTAACTTGTCCGCCACCTCTGAGACGGCAGACAGCAATCAGCCTGATCGGATACGATTGGGTTGATTGACACCCCCTGCTAGCGGCCGATTGGCTGCGAATGTGCAGGAGGTGGCATTGCACAAGTATTTCACAAGAAATGCTTGTGCAATGATAAATGCTGACAGGGTATGCTGTCGGCATTTATCGATGTCCACTCGCACTATGATAAATCGTCCGCTATGACTTTCTCTTTAAAGGGACAGCAGTAAAGACAAAATTAAACTAAATTGCTTAGATAGAACATGACATTTTAAACAACTTTCCAACTTCTGTTATTAATTTTGCTTATTTCTCTCTGTATCCTTTTTTAAAGTTAATCCTAGGTGAGCTCAGAAGCGTGCAAGTGTCTTTAGCCATTTGGCAGCCATGTTTGGAACAATGTTTACAGCAAAGTTATAAATAGTTTCAAACACTGATTCCATAGAATGCTAGACATGCACACTCCTAAGCTCCTATCAGCTTACCTAGTTTTCCTCTTCAACAAAGGATACCAAGAGAACAAAACACATTTACCAAAAGAAGTAAATTTGAAAGGTTATTTAAAATGCTCTATCTGAATCATGACTGTTTAATTTTGATTTTAACGTCCCTTTAACTAACAGACAGGACTGGTTGTAGTATGAGTCTCCTTATTGTATTTTTTGGGTCTTCCCCAGGATATCATTAGTGCTGAATTCATTCATAAACTTGAAGCTTTGCTGCAACGCGCTTATCGACTTCAGGAGGAGTTTGAGGCCACTCTTGGCGCATCAGATCCCGCTTCTTTGGCTAATGACATTGGTAAGTAGTAACTATCGGTTCTAGTTAATGGGTCTGTATATTGTGTTTTTACTTATCAGCGTGTGACTCCTGTATTCACAGTGATATCTAAACTAATGTTATTTAAAAAAAATACTATAACAAACACAACAGATTTTACAGTTTGTTGACAACTGACAAGAAATGTAGTTTCATGGGCAGAAAAACTTCATGATTTAGATGAAATGTAATTTTTTTTTCCCAATTGACTTCTGTGATCGTGTTTTTTTCACTTGATCTGTTTCATACTTCATAGATAGAAGTGTGCACATGCCTTGAGCGTGATTTCCATAACATTGTTGCAAACACAGCTGCCATATATGTGCCGTTGTTACTTGTATGATCCTGAGCCTACTGCAGTATGCTCTGATAGAATAGTGATCAATTGTAGCTCAGGATACCAAGAGAAGGTTGGAGTTTTTAAATGTGAGCTCTTTCTAAGTGTTTCTGAAACCGTGTGTCAAGAGAGACCCAGAGCTATGCTGCCAAATTTTTACATTAAAAGAAAAATGTCATACAAAATAGAGCACACTTTTGCCTATTTATATAATGATATTTGAATAAAAACTTTCGCCAGCAGGGCATGTCAAGGCTGTGATGATGTTCACTCGCACTTTCAGAGGCTTTCTTAACTCCACTAATCTCCGTTAGGATCTGATAATCTTTTAGAATCACTAGCTGTAGCACCTATACTAATGCCTGTAGATCAGTTGGACACTCTCACCTAGATTACAAGTTTTACGTTCGTGTTTTAATGCTGAAAAAAGGGTAATTTCAGCGTTAAAACAAGTCTTGTCGGTATAGCTGTACCGCAAGCCTTTTAGCCTGTAACGCAACGTCTGTCCTGCACACGTAAAAATGAATTTATTTCATCGGATTTCCATAGCGCAGCCATTACGAGTTTTGCGGTGAGGCTAAAAAGCTTGCGTTGCAGCTTATACCGACACGATCCGTACCGCTATCTGAGAGCAGTAGTTATGAGTTTTACGCTACAAAACTGTTACATAAAACTCATAACTAAAGTGTTACAAAGTGCACTAAACACCCATAAACTACCTATTGACCCCTAAACCGAGGCCCTCCCGCATCGCAAACACTATATTAAAGTTATTGACCCCTTATCTGCCGCTCTCGACATCGCTGCCACTAATAAAATGTATTAACCCCTATTCCGCCACTCCCCGACATCACTGCCACTATACTTAAGTTATTAACCCCTAAACCGCCGTCTGCCCACATCGCCCCACTATACTAAAGTTATTAAGCCCTACACCGCCGCCATTATAATAAACCTATTAACCCCTAAACCGCAAGCCCCCCACAACGTAATATACTAAATTAAACTATTAACCCCTAAACCGAAAGCCCCCAACATCGCAATAAACTAATTTAAACTAGTAACCCCTACACCTAACGCCCCGCTAACTTTATATTAAAATTACAATTACCCTATCTTAAATTAAGATAAAAAAAATTAAGTTTAAACTAACAATTAAACTAATATAACTATTAAACTAAAATTAAACTAACTACCAATTCAATAAACTATATTACACATTAAAAAAAATCCTAACACTACTATAAAAATTACAAGCTATCTAATTACAAAAATAAAAAATACTAAATTACAAAAAATAACAAACGAAATGATCAAAAATAAAAAAGAATTGCACCCAATCTAATAGCCCTATAAAAATAAAAAAGCCCACCCAAAAAAAACAAAAAAACCCTAGCCTACAATAAACTACCAATAGCCCTTAAAAGGGCCTTTTGTAGGGTATTGCCCTAAGTTAAACAGCTCTTTTACTTATAACAAAAATACAAATACCCCCCCAACAGTAAAACCCACCACCCAACCAACCCCCAAAATAAAAAAAAACCTAACTCTAACAAAAAACTAAGCTACCCATTGCCCTGAAAAGGGCATTTGTATGGGCATTGCCCTTAAAAGGGCATTTAGCTCTTTTGCATTGCCCTGAAAGGGCATTTAGCTTCTTTACGAAAAGCCCAAACCCTAAATTAAAAAAAAACCCACTCAAAAAACCTTAAAAAATCCTAACACTAACCCCTGAAGATCCACTTACAGTTGCTGAAGTCCCGCTTGAAGGATCTTCATCCCGGCAGCTCCATCTTCATCCAGGCGGCTGGCGGCTTCATCTTCATCCAGGCTGCTCTATCTTCATCCAGGCAGCAGGCGGCTCCATCTTCATCCTGGCGGCATCTTCTATCTTCATCTCAGCGGCGCGGAGCGGATCCATCCTGAAGACATCCGGCGCAGAGTATCCTCTTCATACGATCGCCGCCGTACACTGAATCTTCAATGCAAGGTAAGCGATTCAAAACGGCGTCCCTTGCATTCCTATTGGCTAATTTGAATTTGGAAATTCAAATCAGCCAATAAGATGAGAGCTACTGAAATCCTATTGGCTGTTCAAATCAGCCAATAGGATGAGAGCTACTGAAATTATATTGGCTATTCAAATCAGCCAATAGGATTTCAGTAGCTCTCATCCTATTGGCTGATTTGAACAGCTAATAGGATTTCAGTAGCTCTCATCCTATTGGCTGATTTGAATTTCTATAATCAAATCAGCCAATAGGCATTGAAGATTCAGTATACGGTGGCCACCATATGAAGAGAATGCTCCGCGCCGGATGTCTTCAGGATGGACCCGCTCCGTGCCGCCGGGATGAAGATAGAAGACGCCGCCGGGATGAAGATGGAGCCACCTGACGCCTGGATGAAGATGGAGCCGCCGGGATGAAGATCCTTCAAGCAGGACTTCAGCAACTGTAAGTGAATCTTCGGGGGTTAGTGTTAGGATTTATTAAGGTTTTTTGCATGTTTTTTTTTTTTTTAGTTTAGGGTTTGGATTTTTCGTAAACGAGCTAAATGCCCTTTTCAGGGCAATGCAAAAGAGCAATGCCCATACAAATGCCCTTTTCAGGGCAATTGGGTAGCTTAGGTTTTTTAGATAGTTTTTTTTTATTTTGTGGATGGGGGGGGGTTGTAATGTTAGTGGGTCTTTGTATTTTTTTCAGGTAAAAGAGCTGTTTAACTGTGTGTTTTTTTTTAAATGGGTATTAGAATAGGAATATTTTTTATTAAACAGTGTATTAGAATAGGAATAATTTTTATTGTTTTGGATAATTTCATTTTTTTTTTTGTAATGGTAGTTTTTTTTTATTTTTTGTAATGGTAGGTTTTTTTATTTTTTGTAATATTAGGTTTTAGTTTAAGGCAGCTTAGGTTTTATTTCACAGGTAAGTTTGTATTTATTTTAACTAGGTAGTTAGTAAATAGTTAATAAATATTTACTAACTAGTCTACCTAGTTAAACTAAATACAAACTTACCTGTGAAATAAAAATAAAACCTAAGCTAGCTACAATATAGCTATTAGTTATATTGTAGCTAGCTTAGGTTTTATTTCACAGGTAAGTATCTATCTAGTTTAGTTAATAATTGTAACTTTAATTTAGCTCTATTTTAATTATGTTAAAGTTAGGGGGTGTTAGGGTTAGGGTTACATTAGGGTTAGGTTTTGGGGCTAATATAGTTTAATTTAGGTTGTTGCGATGTGGGGGGCTGGCGGTTTAGGGGGTTAATAGATTTATTTAGTGGTAGTGATGTGGGAGGCCAGAGGTTTAGGGGTTAATAGCTTTATTTAGTGGCGGCGATGTCAGGGAGTGGCGGAATAGGGGTTAATATATTTATTATAGTTTCGGTGATGTTGGGGTGCAGGGGAATAGGGGTTAATAACTTTAGTATCGTGGTGGCGATATCGGGAGCGGCAGATTAGGGGTTAATAGCTTTTTTTAGGTGGTGGCGATACCGGGAGCAGCAGATTAGGGTTAATAACATTATGTAGGTGTCGGCGATGTTGGGGGCGGCAGATTAGAGGTGTTTAGACTTAGGGTTTATGTTAGGGTGTTAGGTATAAACATCATTTTTTTTTTCCCCATAGGCATCATTCCGCGCTTCAGGTGTTAGTTTTTTTATGACACCTTCTCCCCATTGATGTCTATGGGGAAAGCGTGCACGAGCATATCAAAACAGTGCTTGAATTGTGTGCGATATGAAGCTCAATGCAACCATATCACACACATAGAGATAACTACCTCCTCGATACCACAGCGTAATGTGTTGAAGTTCGTGGAGTCACTAAATAAAGACTGAGACGAAGCCAGGAGAACCCAACAACATGTGGCAGATCGGGAGTTCGGTGGCTTATGTCAATTGCATTGGTGAAACATAAAAATATATCACCCATAGCAGCCTCCAGGTAGTGGCGAGAGCTCAACAGCCCTTAACAATGTATCAGAAAATTGTCTACAGCACACAAAGGCAATTATCAGACACTCAATTACACCACAAGTCTTGGGGCCCAATATTGGACAGATCGCTACTACTCAGGTGCAGCTGTGCCTTGTACTTGATCCCCAGCTCATAGGTGTAGAAAATAAAACCCAGCGTTCACTATATATTTCTTTCAGGTGGCGAGAATCCATGAGCTAGTGACGTATGGGATATACATTCCTACCAGGAGGGGGCAAAGTTTCCCAAACCTCAAATGCCTATAAAAACACCTCCCACCTCACTCATACCTAAGTTTTACAAACTTTGCCTCCTTAGGAGGTGGTGAAGCATGATGTGCTGATTTCTTCAGTGAAACGCGCTTCTAAGCATATTGAAGCCCAGTTCCTCTATAAGTGCAATGTTTGTCTGAGGGATGTGAAGGGAGTATTGCCTGATGATACCATGTATTCGCCTATGGGAAAGCTTTACATAAGGGTCTCTGTAAATCGGTCGCAGGGATTCATCTGCTGCCTCCCTTTATAGATCGAGAATATACTCTTGTACCATTACCTCTGCTGATATGTTTCAGTACTGGTTTGGCTATCTGCTATATGTGGATGGGTGTCTTACACAGTAAGTATATACTTTTATTATATAAGAAACTTTCAGCTATGTATTGGGCACTTTTTAAGTAAAGTTGTTATATATTGTTTGTATACATGCCTTGAGTCAGTGATTCAGTGCTCTTTTTTAGCAACTTTATTGGTGGCTAAATATTTGTCAAGGTTGGAGTCTGTGAAACATACAGGTTTCTTTTTTGGAGCTAGTAATTTATTTATAAATTAGGATGCTAAGTTTTATGGTAGTCTCATGGAATGTTGATAATCACATTTTATGCAGCTATAATAGAAGTATCTATTAGGCTTTATTTAGGTTCATTTTTGTTTTTTTTGTATAAACAATCAAACTTCTTACCTTCTTTTTAGAGTGATAGGCGTATTATAAATCCTCAGCTTTCCATGCCGCGCATGTGATGATGCTTTTTATGTCAGTGTGACGTGTCATCATTTTGTGCCGTTTTTTTGGTGCCAAAAATTTCCTTCCAAAATTTTGCCTTTATAAGCTCCGTCCCCCGCTCATTCAGTGTTCTCTGTCAACTTTCACTTTTCACTTTCACAAAGCATTATTTTATGAATCCATTTTCTTTTTTATAAATTTTCGCTGTTTCCCATTCTCTCAAGACTGTTATATATATCATATATAGAAGCATTGATATAAATGTTTTGCAGAATTCATTTTTATATTTTTCAAATTTAGTTTTATTGCAATTATGTTTTAAACTGACCCTGCCTCTGGTGTTACCATAGGATTTGAGCTGCCTGAACACATATTTACTAAAGCTAAGTATGTTTGTTGTATTAAAGCTGATCTAAATTATTCAGCTTTATTATGTGGCTCTTGTTTTTGACAAATTGTTAAATGCTGCTAATATATCTATGAGAACAAATACATTCACTGTTATTCTATTTCAGTCTAATGTACATAGCATTACTGCAGACATGTAAGATTTTATTTCTGCAGCTATAGAGAAGGCAATGACTGCTATTTTGCCTTCAAATAAATGTAAAAGGGTTTTGCACCTTTCCTAAACCTAGTGAATTAAGTTCTGACCTTCAGCATACTGATGTATCCTCTACTGATGGGGTTTCCTCTGATTCAGAGGATGCCACGTCAGAGACAGATATAGACAAATATTTTTTATTTAAGTTAGAGTTTACTAGAGTTGGGTATTGAGGAGTCTAAACCTCCTGATGATAAGCTAGTAATTGGCTAAATTCTGTATTTAAGACTATTGTTATTACTTCTGAAGTATTTCCTAATCCTGACACTATCTCTAATGTGATTAGTAAAGAATGGTCTAAGTCTGGTACCTCTTTTAACCCTTCTTTTAGGTTTAAGAAATTGTATCTGTTACCTGTTGCCATTTGGGAAACAGTTCCTAAAGTTGATGGGACAATTTTCACTCTTGCCAGACATACTACTATTCCAATGGAAGACAGTATTTCTTTTAAGGATCCTTTAAATAGGAAGTTTGTAACTTATCTAAGAAGGGCATATTTTCATACTTGCTATTTTCTTAGACCTGTTATATCTAGGGCTGATGTTGCTGCTGCTTCTACTTTTTGGTTGGACAGTTTAGCACAGCAGTTGTCTTCAGATTCTGAATTATCTAACATTATTGTTTTACTTCAACATACAAATCATTTTATTTATGATGCTATATTTGATGTTATGAAGATCAATGTCAAATCCATATCTTTAGCCATTCTATCTAGAAGAGCTTTATGGCTTAATCTTGGAATGCTGACATGGTGTCTAGATTATTATCTCCATTGTTACTGGGAGGGGGGGGGGGATAAGGGAGTCTTTCTGCCCCAAAACAAGAAATCTAAGGGTAAGTTTTAGACTCCCAATCATTTTCGCAGAATAGAGAACGGAAAACCTCTCCATCCCCTTAGGCTTCTGGCTCTAATTGGAGACCATCTCCAAATTGGAATAAATCCAAGCCTTGTAAGAAACCAGATCCTGCCCCTAAACCTACATGAAGGTGCGGCCCTCAAGCCAGTTCTTCTGGTAAGGGGCAGTCTAAGCTATTTCAAAGAGTTTGGACAGACTCTGTCCAAAATCAGTGGATTTTGAATATCATTTCTCAGGGGTATCGAAGAGGATTCAGAATAAGACCTCCTTTGGGAAGATTCTTTCTTACTCATGTACCAAAAAAAAACTGTAAAATCTCAAGCCTTTTCTGAAATGTATTTCAGATCTAGAACTTTCAGGGGAAATTATCCCGGTTCCACAGCAGGAACACATGGATTAGGGTTTTTATTCAAATCTATTCATTGTACCAAAGAAGGAAAATTCTTTCAGAACAATTTTGTATCTGAAAACTTTAAATCATTTTGTAAGAGTCCCAACTTTCAAGATAGTGACTATAAGGACTATTCTGCCTTTTTTTTTTTTATATATATTTTTATTGAGGTTTACCAAGTGGTACATAGTTAGCAAATTATATCACAAACAAGTATACTTCAATACACTTACAAGAAAAGAAAGTTTTTCGAAATACAATGATGAGGCGTGATTATTATAACGCTGTAAGTGTTATAGCACCATTTCTCAAAGCCTTGCCGCTAATAGAAGGGCCACTTTTGGACCCTATTAACCTTTAAATTTGTAATAGGAAGAAGGCATTGGGAAAATAGGAGACCGCTCTTGGGTCCCAATAAGTGTTAGAAACCTCTTTTATATTTATACAGCTGATACTATCAAAACAAATTGCATATATAATACTAAAAGTTTAAAATAATACGAGTAACTATTGTCACAACAAATACTGATATTTTATCTTATCAGGGAGACATGCAGTTCTGCTATTCAGGCACAAATTTAAGCTCTATAACAAACTGGAGAATTAACATGTAGATGTAGTCGTGCAGGGGGTTTGAAGAGTAACAAAAAGGGAACCTTTAAGATTGTTAACTATCTGCTAGGCTTAGTATGAGAATGCTGGCACCAGTTCCTGGGCTTACAGTTGCATAATGATAAATAGACATGTGAATATAGTGTACATAAGCACTCATGCAAACTCCAGCTATTATTAGGGAGTATAGTAGGAGGGACTACCATCATGTAATGAGCTAAAATTATATGGATCCCAGCTATTTAATAAGGTTAAACCCAGAGTAGGCAGCCCACTAGCTCCAAATGACCTATATATGTCACTGACATGAGACAAAGCATGTGGCCCTGGCTACTATACCTGCTGTTAAACATTGGGGAAACCGGTGAAATACAGCTTGATCATGAGAGGAGGACTTGCATAAGTATTGACCCATCTCAAGTAACGAAGTATGCAAAACATGAATCAACTAGTACTATTGCTCAGAGCTCATGAATAGGACTGTACCCAGCAAGTCTAAAATAGTTAAATACACACAATGCACCCTCTCAATTTGACTTAGGGCTTCAGACTGCAAAGTCATCGTCAAAGGATCCCTCTATCCGACCCCGGACCGGAGATCGCGGGGGGGCCAAATGTGTAAAGTCTTTTGCTAGGTGGTTCCTTCTCGCCTCCGCACATTCATCATCCCCCTTGGCTATCGCATCCTCCGCCAGGACAATTCTCAATGTTGTCGGGTAATTTGAGAACATGTGGAGCCCACGATAGTCTGTGACTGCGCCACACTCCAGCGCTTGTACGATAAGGTAGGCCTCCGGTCCTGTGTCCATGTTTAGTAGCTCCGTGTGATATCTTCTACTTAGCGTGATTAGTATGCCTTCCTCTATGTATCTCTGCTCAATCAAGTAAGGCAAATGTCCAGTTCTTTCCGGTGTCTCGCCGGACTATTAATGTCTGGAACCAGCTTATGTGGGGCTCGCTGTAGCAACGCCGCAACCTCAGGTGTGTATGGCACTGGTCCCCCAGTTATGGCCTGAATGGTATGTTGGTTTATCGCAGCACTTGGGTCTGAGGTAGGGTTGTAGTTGTCACAATGGGTTTTTGGACCCATGGCTTGCTCTGTTTCTGCATTGGTTTCCCTAGAAGGGCTGGGTGAGTTTGCTGCCTGTGGCTGCTCCATGACTTTCTGACTTTGGCGGGGTTCAGAATGGAATGCCCGTTCTATAGCATTGCAGAGTTGGATTCTGTGCTCTTCCAGGAGTAATGTCAGCTCAGTCAGAAAAATCTGAGTGTGATCCATTGTTTTGTGAAAGCTGCGCGCTCAAGGCACAGTTAGTTGTGGGGACGGAGGTGAGGCTTCGGTTATAGGGGAAGGCCCCACAATGAATGTTCCGGTACTGAGGGCACTTAAGCCGTGCCACAATCCAATTCCCTAAATCTCGGATTGGGTCACCTTCAGGCAAGTTTCTCCACTACTTTTAGTAGAATATTTCCAGATCTGTTTCAAAGAATTGACAAGATATAGAGAAGACCTGAGAAGCTGAAGCTCAGTGCGACCAGTAAGATGGCCGCCGCCCGGAAGTCCCCCCCCCCTATTCTGCCTTTTGTTCAGCAAGGTCACTTCATGTCCACAATAGACTTACAGGACGCTTACCTTCACAATCCGATTCATCCAGATCACTATCGTTTTCTGAGATTCTCTTTCCTAAACAAGCATTACCAATTTGTCGCTCTTCTGTTTGGCCTTGCAACAGCACCAAGAATATTCTTAATAGTTTTAGGTGCCCTTCTATCTGTAATCAGAGAGCAGGGTATTGCAGTGTTTCCTTATTTGGACGATATATTGGTACTAGCTCAATAGATTTCCAGATAGATTCAGTATCCATAACTCTATCCCTAACAGGAAAGAGACATTTGAGATTGGTTTCACCTTGTCTAAACCTTCAGTCTCTTATCATTCCCTTCAGTGGCTATGTGCATGAAAGTTTTAGGTCTCATAATTGCAGCATCAGACGCAATCCTTTTTGCTTGTTTCCACATGAGACCTCTACAGCTTTGCATGTGGCACCAATGGTGCAGGGATTATACTCAGTTATCACAACTGATATACTTAAATCCTAACACTCAACTCTCTCTGACTTGGTGGTTAAACCATCACCTTATTGTTCAAGAGGCCTCCTTTGTTCATCCTACCTGGACTGTGATCACAACAGATGCACGTCTCACAGGTTGGGGAGCTGTTTGGGGGTCTCTGACAGCACAAGGTGTTTGGAATCCTCGAGGTTACCAATCTATATCTTAGAACTCTGTGCTATTTTCAGAGCTCTTCAGGCTTGGCCTCTATTAAAGAGAGAATTGTATATTCGGTTTCAAACAGACAATATCACAACAGTGGCATATATCAATCATCAAGGGGGGACTCGCTGTGCCCTAGCAATGAAAGAAGTATCTCTAATACTTTCTTGGGCGGAATCTAACTCTTGTCTAATCACTGCGATTCATATACCAGGTATAGAAAATTGGGAAGCGGATTATCTCAGCTGTCAGACTTTACATCCGGGGGAGTGGTCTCTCCATCCAGATGTGTTCTATCAGATTGTGCAGATGTGGGGTCTTCCAGACAAAGATCTGATGGCCTCTTATCTAAACAAGAAACTTCCCAGATACCTCTCCAGGTCCAGAGATCCTCAGGCGGAATTGATGGATGCTCTTGCAGTGCCATGGTTTTACCAACCTGCTTACAGTTTTCCTCCTCTGGTTCTTCTTCCAAAGATCATAATGGAACAATCTAATGTGTTTCTGATAGCACCAGCATGGCCTCACAGGTTCTGGTATGCGGACCTTGTTCTGAATGTCCAGTTGCCAACCTTAGTCACTGCCTCTAAGACCAGACCTTTTGTTTCAAGGCCTGTTTTTCTATCCGGATCTCAAATCTCTAAATTTGAAGGCATGGAAATTGAACGCTTAGTCCTTAGTCATAGAGGTTTTTGACTCTGAATTAACACTATGATACAGGCTCGTAAGCCTGTTGCAAGGAAAATATATCACAAGGTTTGGAAAACCTATATTTCATGGTGTTCCACTCATGATTATTCTTGGCATTCTTTTAGAATTCCTAGGATTGTACAGTTTCTTCAGGATAGTTTGCATAAAGGTTTGTCTGCCAATACTTTGAAAGGACAAATCTCTGCTTTCTGTTTTATTTCACAGAAAGATTGCTAATCATCCTGATGTTCAAAGATTGCTAATCTTCCTGATGTTCACTGTTTCATACAGGCTTTGACTTGTATCAAACCTGTTATTAAATCTATCTCTCCTCCTTGGAGTCTAAATTTGGTATTAAAGACTTTGCAGGCTCCTCCTTTTGAGCCTATGCATTTTTGGACATTAAACTACTTTTAGTTCTCTTGGCTATCTCTTCTGCTAGAAGAGTTTTTGAATTGTTTGCTCTGTCTTGCGAGTCTCCTTATCTGATTTTCCATCAAGTTAAGCTGTTTTGTGGACTTTGTTTAATTTTTGCCTTAAAGGGACACTGTACCCAAATTTTTTCTTTTGTAATTCAGAAAGAGCATGCAATTTTAAGCAACTTTCTAATTTACTCCTATTATCAATTTTTCTTCGTTCTCTTGCTATCATTATTTGAAAAAGAAGGCATCTAAGCTTTTTTTTTTTGGTTTCAGTACTCTGGACAGCACTTTTTTATTGGTGGATGAATTTATCCACCAATCAGCGAGGACAACCCAGGTTGTTCACCAAAAATGGGCCGGCATCTAAACTTACAATCTTGCATTTCAAATAAAGATACCAAGAGAATGAAGACAATTTGATAATAGGAGTAAATTAGAAAGTTGCTTAAAATTTCATGCTTAATCTGAATCACGAAAGAAAAATTTTGGGGACAGTGTCCCTTTAAGTTGTGAATTTTAACAACATTAATAGGGAAATTATTGTTCCTTCCTTGTGTCCTAATCCTAAGAACACTCTTAAAAAGGTCTTTACATTCTTTGGATGTGGTAATAGCTTTGAAATATTATATTAAGGGTACTTAAGATTTCAGAAAGACTTCTAGTCTATTTGTTATTTTTTTCTGGTTCCAGAAAAGGTCAGAAAGCCTCTGCCATTTCTTTGGTATCTTGGTTGAAACTTCTGATTCACAAAGCTTATTTAGAGGCGAGGCAGTCTCCACCTCAGAGTTAAACAGCTCATTCTACAAGATCAGTTGCCACATCTTAGGTTTTCAAGAATGAAGCTTCAGTTGATCAAATCTGCAAAGCAGCCACTTGCTCTTCTTTACATACCGTTACTAAATATTTCCATTTTGATGTTTTTGCTTCTTCTGAAGCAGCTTTTGGTAGAAAGGTTCTTCAGGCAGCTGTCTCAGTTTGATTGTAGTGCCTATGATTTAAGTTTTTTGCATTTTTAAGAAAACTTAATTATTTTTTGGGATTTAATTTCTCAGCGGAAATAGCTGTTTTTATTTTATCCCTCCCTTTGTAGTGACTCGTGGACTTCCACATCTTGGGTATTATATCCCATACGTCACTAGCTCATGGACTCTCGCCACCTATATGAAAGAAAACATAATGTATGTAGGTTTGGGAAACTTTGCCCCCTCCTGGTAGGAATGTATATCCCATACGTCACTAGCTCATGGACTCTTGCCACCATGAAAGAAATGAACTTATCAGGTAAGTTCTTACATAAATTATGTTTTTAGAGTCACTAGAGCTATGGTGGATGAAGTTGCCTCAGCTGTAGATTTAGGACGTATCATGCTAGACAGTCATTTGGAGCCCCTAACAACCTGGAAAATTGGAGTGGGCTGACCTTCACAAAACCATTTGATAGGTGGTCATCCTTTACTTGTAGTAGTGGAGCCTAACATCATTATTGTTACCACAGAGACTTGGCCACCCATGAGGACTCAAGTTCGACATACCAGGCAGAGTATAGATTTGTGTGCTATAGAGTATTAAACCATAGTTATTTTTTTCCTAATTATATGGTTAGCTATCTTCCTGATGTATTCTGTGTGACAGATATACTGAACAATTGTTATGTCGTGAAGGGATGTATTAATACTCTAGTTAAGAATCCATTATTGCATTTGGGCATGTTTGTTAAAATATCCAGTCAAATCTAACGCTAGTGTGTGCAAAGTTCCCCTCTCAACTACGTTATTTTTTATTATATCTTTGAGTTACTGATCCCAGTTTAATAAGAAACTACAGTGTACTAATGACTATATTTTCCTTGATGTAGAGGTTAACAGATTCTTTAAGTGGAATTAGTGGCTTTATTCTATGCAAGTTAGTTAATCACACTAGTACTTTTATTTTCCTTATTTATTTTGTCTACTCATGAACATTCAAGTACTCTAATAAGGATATTCTCTTATTACTACCAGATTGTTGGCTCATTTTATTTACTAAGTTGCCTGTTATAAGCGGTTGAAACACTAGACATATTATCAGACCCTCTATACATGCTGATGTTAAATCCATTATGCTAGAATCTAGTCGTATAGTTGAGACCAACTTAGATATTTAGTCACTAGAGCTTTCTAACAGCTGGAGCCTTCAATATAAGATTGATATTCCTCTCTCTAGTAGTCCTTAAGCACAACGCATGCTTTCTGTGCTTGGTTTCTTTCCATAGTTGGACGTACTATATGGTTATAATCTTTATATCAATTTCAAGCTCAGCCATGACTAAACTTACATTGCAAGCATTAGCCCTGGCTGTATCAACCACGATGTGAAACATAAATTATTTGTTTAGCGTACAATTTGGTAGCTTAAAGTACAAACCAAAATCACAAGCACATATGGTAAATATATCTGCATCATACTGGTCTGATTTGACCGCATAACATAAATGGCAACTTGCTTCGCTCCTACCAGCTACTAGGATCATCTAGCTGCTCCATATCTAACATTAAAATAGAGCATACATATAAGATATATCTGTGTACACCCTTATAGAGTTCTACACTACCACACGGGACTCACAGCAAATAGATTACACAGATTCATAGCATTCCTTGTCATATTTATGTTACAATGAGCTAGTTTGCTTTGATCTACTATAACCTCCTCCAGATCATCTAACTATTCTGAGAATTTACTTTCCTTTATATTATTATCATTTATTTCTATAGCGCCGCCAAATTCCGTAGCGCTGGGTACAATGATAGGGGTATACAATGACAAAGATTTGTGATAAAATACAAAACATAACAAAACTAAACAAATCTAGCACAAGAGGAAGAGGGCCCTGCTCTGGAGAGCTCACAGTCTATAGGTTTAGGGTGCAGAGACATAAGGTTGGGGTGGCTTGTTACATTGGTTGTATTTGCAGCAGTGAGTCAGGCAGTTCATGTACATGTATGTATATATACATTATGGTCCATGAGCAGCCAACGACATTTCTAGACTCCCTTATATAGCATAGAGGAGTCATGCGAGATGCAAGAGTGGCCCCTTTGTATTAATGGGAGATATCCAACCCAGAAAAAGATGTCTCAAATTTGTAGGTCATACTAGTGCAAAGAATATGTTATATGTATTTATGATATTAAGCCAAATTTATAATTTAGTGTTTCTGTTAGATATACTGTATGTATTGACCTTCCATATCTATTTTGTAAATTCCAAATTCTCAATAAAAGAAAAATATTTTAAAAAAAACTTTCACCAGCTAATATCACAATGATTGTGTCATCAAGTACCACTCCATGTCTAAGTTAGCATTGTTGGTTAAAGGAACAAGTACTGTAAAATTGTTTTCCCCTTAATGTGACTTGTTATATCAGCATAAGAGTATAAAATGTAGGAGAAATTGCTCCTTTTGGGTTTATTTTTGTATTATTATTATTATTGGTTATTTGTAGAGCGCCAACAGATTCCGCAGCGCATTGTATAATAAATAGCGGATGGCTAAGATTGCAGGAAAATCAGATCTTATTTTATCAATTTCTATACACACACTTGCTTCCCTATCTTATCTCTGTTTGCATACCAAAACCCAATATTTAGAAAGAAAATTTGAAAAATTAAATTTTATTACTTATTTCTCAATCTATATGCCGTTCTGTCAGAAAATACTTTGGGCCAGATTACTAGTGGCGCGCTAACGGTTACGTTCAATCAATATCAAGTTTTTCACTGCAGTTTGCACATGTCGGAAATAATCGCTCGTATTACAAGTTGAAAGTAAATGTGAACGAGTGAGCGCAATTGCAATTTATGCTAGAATGATTACTGCAACCTCAGAGCTCTGGTTAACTGTTTCACAAAACAAAAAAGTTTCACAAAACACATCAAAAATACATTTAAAAGGCACTCAAAATAACATTATCATATAAAAGTTATTAAAAAAAATATTATAAGGGCTCAAAGATATGAGGTCTTAGGTGTAAAAAAAAAAGTATGCAATGGGCTTTAACATAGAGATACATACATAAACATGTCTAAAGATGTGTATGTATGTGTGTGTGTATATATATATATATATATATATATATATATATTTACAGATGTATGCACACATATAAACACATAAATACATATGTATATACAGAGGGATAGTAAACACCAAAAATGTTATTGTTTTAAAAGATAGATAATGCCTTTATTTACCATTCCCCAGTTTTGCATAACCAACACTATTATAGAAATATACCTTTTACCTCTATCTTAGTTGAAAGCTAAACATAGGTAGGCTCATATGCTAATTGCTAAGCCCTTGAAGGCCGCCTCTGCATTTTACAGTGTTTCACCACTAGAGGGCATTAGTTCATGTGTTTCATATAAATAACATTGTATCTTGTATCTAAGCTTCTGCTGACTGCCTCCTTATCTCGGATCTTTTGACAGACTTGCATTTCAGGCAATTAGTGCTGACTCTTAAATAACTTCACGTGCATGAGCACAATGTTATCTATATGAAACACATGAACTAACGCCATCTAGTGGTGAAAAACAGAGGCGGCCTTCAAGGGCTTACCAATTAGCATATGAGCCTACCTATGTTTAGCTTTCAACTAAGAATAACAAGATGATAAAAGTAAATTAGAAAGTTGTTTAAAATTACATGTCCTATCTGAATCATAAAAGTTTAATTTGGACTTTACTATCCCTTTAAGTAGATGAAAACATGTAAAAAACATATTTTTCTCCAACATAGGTGTGTCCGGTCCACGGCGTCATCCTTACTTGTGGGATATTCTCTTCCCCAACAGGAAATGGCAAAGAGCCCAGCAAAGCTGGTCACATGATCCCTCCTAGGCTCCGCCTACCCCAGTCATTCTCTTTGCCGTTGTACAGGCAACATCTCCACGGAGATGGCTTAGAGTTTTTTAGTGTTTAACTGTAGTTTTTATTATTCAATCAAGAGTTTGTTATTTTAAAATAGTGCTGGTATGTACTATTTACTCTGAAACAGAAAAGAGATGAAGATTTCTGTTTGTAAGAGGAAAATGATTTTAGCAACCGTTACTAAAATCCATGGCTGTTCCACACAGGACTGTTGAGAGGAATTAACTTCAGTTGGGGGAACAGTGAGCAGTCTTTTGCTGCTTGAGGTATGACACATTCTAACAAGACGATGTAATGCTGGAAGCTGTCATTTTCCCTATGGGATCCGGTAAGCCATGTTTATTCAGAAAGTAAATAAGGGCTTCACAAGGGCTTATTATGACTGTAGACTTTTTCTGGGCTAAATCGATTCATATATTACACATATTTAGCCTTGAGGAATCATTTAATATGGGTATTTTGGTAAAATAATATCGGCAGGCACTGTTTTAGACACCTTATTCTTTAGGGGCTTTCCCTAATCATAGGCAGAGCCTCATTTTCGCGCCGGTATTGCGCACTTGTTTTTGAGAGGCATGACATGCAGTCGCATGTGTGAGGAGCTCTGATACATAGAAAAGACTTTCTGAAGGCATCATTTGGTATCGTATTCCCCTTTGGGCTTGGTTGGGTCTCAGCAAAGCAGATACCAGGGACTGTAAAGGGGTTAAAGTTAAAAACGGCTCCGGTTCCGTTATTTTAAGGGTTAAAGCTTCCAAATTTGGTGTGCAATACTTTTAAGGCTTTAAGACACTGTGGTGAAATTTTGGTGAATTTTGAACAATTCCTTCATACTTTTTCGCAATTGCAGTAATAAAGTGTGTTCAGTTTAAAATTTAAAGTGACAGTAACGGTTTTATTTTAAAACGTTTTTTGTACTTTGTTATCAAGTTTATGCCTGTTTAACATGTCTGAACTACCAGATAGACTGTGTTCTGAATGTGGGGAAGCCAGGGTTCCTTCTCATTTAAATAAATGTGATTTATGTGACACTGAAAATGATGCCCAAGATGATTCCTCAAGTGAGGGGAGTAAGCATGGTACTGCATCATTCCCTCCTTCGTCTACACGAGTCTTGCCCACTCAGGAGGCCCCTAGTACATCTAGCGCGCCAATACTCCTTACTATGCAACAATTAACGGCTGTAATGGGTAATTCTATCAAAAACATTTTAGCCAAAATGCCCACTTATCAGCGTAAGCGCGACTGCTCTGTTTTAGATACTGAAGAGCATGAGGACGCTGATGATAATGGTTCTGAAATGCCCCTACACCAGTCTGAGGGGGCCAGGGAGGTTTTGTCTGAGGGAGAAATTTCAGATTCAGGGAAAATTTCTCAACAAGCTGAACCCGATGTGATTACATTTAAATTTAAGTTGGAACATCTCCGCGCTCTGCTTAAGGAGGTATTATCCACTCTGGATGATTGTGAGAATTTGATTATCCCAGAGAAACTATGTAAAATGGACAAGTTCCTAGAGGTCCCGGGGCTCCCAGAAGCTTTTCCTATACCCAAGCGGGTGGCGGACATTGTAAATAAAGAATGGGAAAGGCCCGGTATACCTTTCGTCCCTCCCCCCATATTTAAAAAATTGTTTCCTATGGTCGACCCCAGAAAGGACTTATGGCAGACAGTCCCCAAGGTCGAGGGAGCGGTTTCTACTTTAAACAAACGCACCACTATACCCATAGAAGATAGTTGTGCTTTCAAAGATCCTATGGATAAAAAATTAGAAGGTTTGCTTAAAAAGATGTTTGTTCAGCAAGGTTACCTTCTACAACCAATTTCATGCATTGTCCCTGTCACTACAGCCGCGTGTTTCTGGTTCGATGAACTAGTTAAGGCGATCGATAGTGATTCTCCTCCTTATGAGGAGATTATGGACAGAATCCGTGCTCTCAAATTGGCTAATTCTTTCACCCTAGACGCCACTTTGCAATTGGCTAGGTTAGCGGCGAAAAATTCTGGGTTTGCTATTGTGGCGCGCAGAGCGCTTTGGTTGAAATCTTGGTCAGCGGATGCGTCTTCCAAGAACAAACTACTTAACATTCCTTTCAAGGGGAAAACGCTGTTTGGCCCTGACTTGAAAGAGATTATCTCTGATATCACTGGGGGTAAGGGCCACGCCCTTCCTCAGGATAGGTCTTTCAAGGCCAAAAATAAACCTAATTTTCGTCCCTTTCGTAGAAACGGACCAGCCCCAAGTGCTACGTCCTCTAAGCAAGAGGGTAATACTTCTCAAGCCAAGCCAGCCTGGAGACCAATGCAAGGCTGGAACAAGGGAAAGCAGGCCAAGAAACCTGCCACTGCTACCAAGACAGCATGAAATGTTGGCCCCCGATCCGGGACCGGATCTGGTGGGGGGCAGACTCTCTCTCTTCGCTCAGGCTTGGGCAAGAGATGTTCTGGATCCTTGGGCACTAGAAATAGTCTCCCAAGGTTATCTTCTGGAATTCAAGGGGCTTCCCCCAAGGGGGAGGTTCCACAGGTCTCAATTGTCTTCAGACCACATAAAAAGACAGGCATTCTTACATTGTGTAGAAGACCTGCTAAAAATGGGAGTGATTCATCCTGTTCCATTAGGAGAACAAGGGATGGGGTTCTACTCCAATCTGTTCATAGTTCCCAAAAAAGAGGGAACGTTCAGACCAATCTTAGATCTCAAGATCTTAAACAAGTTTCTCAAGGTTCCATCGTTCAAGATGGAAACCATTCGAACAATTCTTCCTTCCATCCAGGAAGGTCAATTCATGACCACGGTGGATTTAAAGGATGCGTATCTACATATTCCTATCCACAAGGAACATCATTGGTTCCTAAGGTTCGCATTCCTGGACAAGCATTACCAGTTCGTGGCGCTTCCTTTCGGATTAGCCACTGCTCCAAGGATTTTCACAAAGGTACTAGGGTCCCTTCTAGCGGTGCTAAGACCAAGGGGCATTGCAGTAGTACCTTACTTGGACGACATTCTGATTCAAGCGTCGTCCCTTCCTCAAGCGAAGGCTCACACGGACATAGTCCTGGCCTTTCTCAGATCTCACGGATGGAAAGTGAACGTGGAAAAGAGTTCTCTATCTCCGTCGACAAGGGTTCCCTTCTTGGGAACAATAATAGACTCCTTAGAAATGAGGATTTTTCTGACAGAGGCCAGAAAAACAAAACTTCTAAACTCTTGTCGGACACTTCATTCCGTTCCTCTTCCTTCCATAGCGCAGTGCATGGAAGTAATAGGTTTGATGGTAGCGGCAATGGACATAGTTCCTTTTGCGCGCATTCATCTAAGACCATTACAACTGTGCATGCTCAGTCAGTGGAATGGGGACTATACAGACTTGTCTCCGAAGATACAAGTAAATCAGAGGACCAGAGACTCACTCCGTTGGTGGCTGTCCCTGGACAACCTGTCACAAGGGATGACCTTCCGCAGACCAGAGTGGGTCATTGTCACGACCGACGCCAGTCTGATGGGCTGGGGCGCGGTCTGGGGATCCCTGAAAGCTCAGGGTCTTTGGTCTCGGGAAGAATCTCTTCTACCGATAAATATTCTGGAACTGAGAGCGATATTCAATGCTCTCAAGGCTTGGCCTCAGCTAGCAAAGGCCAAGTTCATACGGTTTCAATCAGACAACATGACGACTGTTGCGTACATCAACCATCAGGGGGGAACAAGGAGTTCCCTGGCGATGGAAGAAGTGACCAAAATCATTCAATGGGCGGAGACTCGCTCCTGCCACCTGTCTGCAATCCACATCCCAGGAGTGGAAAATTGGGAAGCGGATTTTCTGAGTCGTCAGACATTGCATCCGGGGGAGTGGGAACTCCATCCGGAAATCTTTGCCCAAATCACTCAACTGTGGGGCATTCCAGACATGGATCTGATGGCCTCTCGTCAGAACTTCAAGGTTCCTTGCTACGGGTCCAGATCCAGGGATCCCAAGGCGACTCTAGTAGATGCACTAGTAGCACCTTGGACCTTCAAACTAGCTTATGTATTCCCGCCGTTTCCTCTCATCCCCAGGCTGGTAGCCAGGATCCATCAGGAGAGGGCGTTGGTGATCTTGATAGCTCCTGCGTGGCCACGCAGGACTTGGTATGCAGATCTGGTGAATATGTCATCGGCTCCACCATGGAAGCTACCTTTGAGACGAGACCTTCTTGTTCAAGGTCCGTTCGAACATCCGAATCTGGTCTCACTCCAGCTGACTGCTTGGAGATTGAACGCTTGATTTTATCAAAAAGAGGGTTCTCAGATTCTGTTATTGATACTCTTGTTCAGGCCAGAAAGCCTGTAACTAGAAAAATTTACCACAAAATATGGAAAAAATATATCTGTTGGTGTGAATCTAAAGGATTCCCCTGGAACAAGGTAAAGATTCCTAAGATTCTATCCTTTCTCCAAGAAGGATTGGAGAAAGGATTATCTGCAAGTTCCTTGAAGGGACAGATTTCTGCCTTGTCTGTGTTACTTCACAAAAAGCTGGCAGCTGTGCCAGATGTTCAAGCCTTTGTTCAGGCTCTGGTTAGAATCAAGCCTGTTTACAAACCTTTGACTCCTCCTTGGAGTCTCAACTTAGTTCTTTCAGTTCTTCAGGGGGTTCCGTTTGAACCCTTACATTCCGTTGATATGAAGTTATTATCTTGGAAAGTTTTGTTTTTGGTTGCAATTTCTTCTGCCAGAAGAGTTTCAGAATTATCTGCTCTGCAGTGTTCTCCTCCTTATCTGGTGTTCCATGCAGATAAGGTGGTTTTACGTACTAAACCTGGTTTTCTTCCAAAAGTTGTTTCTAACAAAAACATTAACCAGGAGATAGTCGTGCCTTCTTTGTGTCCGAAACCAGTTTCGAAGAAGGAACGTTTGTTGCACAATTTGGATGTTGTTCGCGCTCTAAAATTCTATTTAGATGCTACAAAGGATTTTAGACAAACATCTTCCTTGTTTGTTGTTTATTCTGGTAAAAGGAGAGGTCAAAAAGCAACTTCTACCTCTCTCTCTTTTTGGATTAAAAGCATCATCAGATTGGCTTACGAGACTGCCGGACGGCAGCCTCCTGAAAGAATCACAGCTCATTCCACTAGGGCTGTGGCTTCCACATGGGCCTTCAAGAACGAGGCTTCTGTTGATCAGATATGTAGGGCAGCGACTTGGTCTTCACTGCACACTTTTACCAAATTTTACAAGTTTGATACTTTTGCTTCTTCTGAGGCTGTTTTTGGGAGAAAGGTTTTGCAAGCCGTGGTGCCTTCCATTTAGGTGACCTGATTTGCTCCCTCCCTTCATCCGTGTCCTAAAGCTTTGGTATTGGTTCCCACAAGTAAGGATGACGCCGTGGACCGGACACACCTATGTTGGAGAAAACAGAATTTATGTTTACCTGATAAATTACTTTCTCCAACGGTGTGTCCGGTCCACGGCCCGCCCTGGTTTTTTTAATCAGGTCTGATAATTTATTTTCTTTAACTACAGTCACCACGGTATCATATGGTTTCTCCTATGCAAATATTCCTCCTTAACGTCGGTCGAATGACTGGGGTAGGCGGAGCCTAGGAGGGATCATGTGACCAGCTTTGCTGGGCTCTTTGCCATTTCCTGTTGGGGAAGAGAATATCCCACAAGTAAGGATGACGCCGTGGACCGGACACACCGTTGGAGAAAGTAATTTATCAGGTAAACATAAATTCTGTTATTCAATATTCAGAAGTGTTTAACTGTGTATTTAATGTAAATATTATACATTCCAATGTTCTTCTCATAGCAGAATATGTTTTATAGATAAATATTTCACCAACAAAACATCAGATATATATAGAAATATGTATTTAAGAATAAATAGAGCATTTTCTGCTATGTGAAGAACATTGTAGTATAAAATATTAATATTTTCATGTCAGGCCCTTGAGAAAATGCGATCCGGTTTACGTGCGAGTAGGGTGTTAGGTTTTTCCACTTTTCTTGCTTTATTGAAGTCTATGGGGAAATAAGTTAATGCGGTCACGATATTCGAACTTCGACTTTTAACTTGTAATAGAAGCGCTACCTGACACACGTAAAAACCTTACTCTTAGTGGAGTTAGTGCGTGAGCAGGAGTGGTAATTACCGCTCTACTCGTAATCTAGCCCTTTATCAGCAGCTCCTACAGGAATTTTGGTCTTTTCACATTCAACAGCTTTGCTATGCAAAAAACCTTGGTTCATAAATGGTTAAATGTTTATTTATTTAGTCATGTTTTGAATTCAGTTAGTGACACAGTAAATCAATATGTTCTTGGCTATAAAAAATGATCTATGCTTCTATCTTCCTGCATAACAAAGGCAGACAAGGGCAGTTTGTTTCAAATGAAAGAATGTCTCAGCAGCTCAGGTCAAGCAGAATAAACAAGTGACTGGTCAGAGACACAAAAACATAATTTATGTAAGAACTTACCTGATAAATTAATTTCTTTCATATTGGCAAGAGTCCATGAGCTAGTGACATATGGGATATACAATCCTACCAGGAGGGGCAAAGTTTCCCAAACCTCAAAATGCCTATAAATACACCCCTCACCACACCCACAATTCAGTTTAATGAATAGCCAAGCAGTGGGGTGATAAAGAAAGGAGTAGAAAGCATCAACAAAGGAAATTTGGAAATAATTGTGCTTTATACAAAAAATCATAACCACCATAAAAAGGGTGGGCCTCATGGACTCTTGCCAATATGAAAGAAATGAATTTATCAGGTAAGTTCTTACATAAATTATGTTTTCTTTCATGTAATTGGCAAGAGTCCATGAGCTAGTGACATATGGGATAGCAATACCCAAGATGTGGATCTCCACTCAAGAGTCACTAGAGAGGGAGGGAATAAAATAAAAACAGCCATATTCCGCTGAAAAAATTAGTCCACAACCCAAAAATATAAGTTTATTTTCATTTTTGAAAGAAAAAAAACTTAAATCAAAAGCAGAAGAATCAAAATGAAACAGCTGCCTGAAGAACTTCTAACAAAAACTGATTCCGAGGAAGCAAATACATCAAAACGGTAGAATTTAGTAAATGTATGCAAAGAGGACCAAGTTGCCGCTTTGCAAATCTGATCAACTGAAGCTTCATTCTTAAAAGCCCACGAAGTGGAGACTGATCTAGTAGAATGAGCTGTAATCCTCTGAGGCGGAGCCTGATCCGACTCCAAATAAGCTTGATGAATCAAAAGTTTCAACCAAGAAGCCAAGGAAATAGCAGAAGCCTTCTGACCTTTCCTAGCACCAGAAAATAAAACAAATAGACTGGAAGTCTTCCTGAAATCTTTAGTAGCTTCCACATAATATTTCAAAGCTCTTACCACATCCAAAGAATATAAGGATCTTTCAAAAGAATTCTTAGGATTAGGACACAAGGAAGGGACAACAATTTCTCTACTAATGTTGTTAGAATTCACAACCTTAGGTAAAAATCGAAAAGAAGTCCGCAAAACTGCCTTATCAGAAAAGGAGACTCACAAGAAAGAGCAGATAACTCAGAAACTCTTCTAGCAGAAGAGATTGCCAAAAGGAACAACACTTTCCAAGAAAGTAGTTTAATGTCCAAAGAATGCATAGGTTCAAATGGAGGAGCCTGTAAAGCCTTCAGAACCAAATTAAGACTCCAAGGAGGAGAAATTGATTTAATAACAGGCTTAATACGAACTAAAGCCTGTACAAAATAGTGTATATCAGAAAGTATAGCAATCTTTCTGTGAAATAAAACAGAAACAGCAGAGATTTGTCCTTTCAAGGAACTTGCAGACAAACCCTTATCCAAACCATCCTGAAGAAACTGTAAAATTCTAGGAATTCTAAAAGAATGCCAGGAGAATTTATGAGAAGAACACCATGAAATGTAAGTCTTCCAAACTCTATAATAAATCTTTCTAGAGACAGATTTACGAGCTTGTAACATAGTATTAATCACTGAGTCAGAGAAACCTCTATGACTTAGTACTAAGCGTTCAATTTCCATACCTTCAAATTTAATGATTTGAGATCCTGATGGAAAAACGGACCATGAGATAGTAGGTCTGGCCGTAACGGAAGTGGCCAAGGCGGGCAACTGGACATCCAAACCAGATCTGCATACCAAAACCTGTGTGGCCATGCTGGAGCCACCAGCAACACAAATGATTGTTCCATGATGATTTTGGAGATCACTCTTGGAAGGAGAACTAGAGGCGGGAAAATGTAAGCAGGATGATAACACCAAGGAAGTGTCAGCGCATCCACTGCTTCCGCCTGAACATCCCTGGACCTGGACAGGTATCTGGGAAGTTTCTTGTTTAGATGAGAGGCCATGAGATCTATCTCTGGAAGACCCCACATCTGAACAATCTGAGAAAACACATCTGGATGGAGAGACCACTCCCCTGGATGTAAAGTCTGGCGGCTGAGATAATCCGCCTCCCAATTGTCTACACCTGGGATATGCACCGCAGAGATTAGACAGGAGCTGGATTCCACCCAAACAAGTATCCGAGATACTTCTTTCATAGCTTGGGGATTGTGAGTCCCACCCTGATGATTGACATATGCCACTGTTGTGATATTGTCTGTCTGAAAACAAATGAACGGTTCTCTCTTTAACAGAGGCCAAAATTGAAGAGCTCTGAGAATTGCACGGAGTTCTAAAATATTTATTGGTAATCTCGCCTCTTGAGATTTCCAAACCCCTTGTGCTGTCAGAGATCCCCAAACAGCTCCCCAACCTGAAAGACTTGCATCTGTTGTGATCACAGTCCAGGTTGGCCAAACAAAAGAAGCCCCTTGAACTAAACGATGGTGATCTATCCACCATGTCAGAGAGTGTTGTACATTGGGATTTAAGGATATTAATTGTGATATCTTTGTATAATCCCTGCACCATTGATTCAGCATACAAAGCTGAAGAGGTCTCATGTGAAAACGAGCAAAGGGGATCGCGTCCGATGCTGCAGTCATGAGACTTAAAACTTCCATGCACAGAGCCACTGAAGGGAATGACTGAGACTGAAGGTGCCGGTAGGCTGCAACCAATTTTAAACGTCTCTTGTCTGTTAGAGACAGAGTCATGGACACTGAATCTATCTGGAAGCCTAAAAAGGTGACCCTTGTATGAGGAATCAAGAAACTTTTTGGTAAATTGATCCTCCAACCATGTTTCCGAAGAAACAACACTAGTTGATTCGTGTGAGATTCTGCAGTACGTAAAGACTGAGCTAGTACCAAGATATCGTCCAAATAAGGAAACACTGCAATACCCTGTTCTCTGATTACAGAGAGTAGGGCACCCAGAACCTTTGAAAAGATTCTTGGAGCTGTTGCTAGACCAAATGGAAGAGCAACAAATTGGTAATGCTTGTTTAGAAAAGAGAATCTCAGAAACTGATAATGTTCTGGATGAATCGGAATATGAAGGTATGCATCCTGCAAGTCTATTGTGGACATATAATGTCCTTGCTGAACAAAAGGCAGAATAGGCCTTATAGTCACCATCTTGAAAGTTGGTACTCTTACATAACGATTCAAAATTTTCAGATCCAGAACTGGTCTGAATAAATATTCCTTCTTTGGAACAATGAATAGATTTGAATAAAAACCCCAAACCTTGTTCCTGAAGAGGAACTGGCATGATTAGCCCTGAAGACTCCAGGTCTGAAACACACTTCAGGAAAGCCTGAGCTTTTACTGGATTTGCTGGGATACGTGAGAGAAAAAATCTTCTCACAGGAGGTCTTACTCTGAATCCTATTCGATACCCTTGAGAGATAATGCTCTGAATCCATTGATTTTGGACAGATTTTATCCAAATATCCTTGAAAAACCTTAATCTGCCCCCTACCAGCTGAGCTGGAATGAGGGCCGCACCTTCATGCGGACTTAGGGGCTGACTTTGGTTTCCTAAATGGCTTGGATTTATTCCATTTTGAGTAAGGCTTCCAATTGGAAGCAGATTCCTTGGGGGGAGGATTGAGTTTTTGTTCCTTATTCTGACGAAAGGAACGAAAACGGTTAGAAGCCTTAGATTTACCCTTAGGTTTTTTATCCTGAGGCACAAAAACTCCCTTTCCCCCAGTAACAGTTGAAATAATAGAATCCAACTGAGAACCAAATAAATTATTACCTTGGAAAGAAAGAGATAGTAATCTAGATTTAGATGTCATATCAGCATTCCAAGATTTAAGCCACAAAGCTCTTCTAGCTAATATAGCTAAAGACATGGATCTAACATCAATTTTGATAATATCAAAAATGGCATCACAAATAAAATGATTAGCATATTGCAGTAAGCGAATAATGCTAGATAAGTCAGAATCCAATTCCTGTCGCGCTAAATTCTCCAACCAGAAAGTTGATGCAGCCGCATCATCATCCAAAGAAATTGCAGGTCTGAGAAGATGACCTGAATATAAATAGGCCTTCCTTAGATAAGATTCAAGCTTCCTATCTAAAGGATCCTTAAAGGAAGTACTATCTTCCATAGGAATAGTGGTACGTTTAGCAAGAGTAGAAAAAGCCCCATCAACTTTGGGGATTTTTTCCCAAAACTCTATAGATTTTGCTGATAAAGGATATATTTTTTAAACCTTGAAGAAGGAATAAAAGAAGTACCTGGCTTATTCCATTCCTTAGAAATCATATCAGAAATAGCCTCAGGAATAGGAAAAACCCCTGGAGAAACCACAGGAGGTTTAAAAACAGCATTTAAACGTTTATTAGACTGAATGTCAATAGGACTGGTTACCTCAATATCCAAAGTAATTAACACTTCTTTTAATAAACAACGCATATACTCTATTTTAAAAAAATAAGTAGATTTGTCAGTGTCAATGTCTGAGGAAGGATCTTCTATATCAGATAGATCCTCATCAGAAGAGGATAAATTATTATATTGTTGGTCATTTGAAATTTCATCAACTAAATGGGAAGTTTTAAAAGACCTTTTACGTTTATTAGAAGGTGGAAATGCAGACAAAGCCTTCAGGATAGAATCAGAAACAAATTCTTTAAAATTTACAGGTATATCATGCACATTAGAAGTTGAAGGAACTGCAACTGGCAATGTACTATTACTGATGGATACACTATCTGCATGTAAAAGTTTATCATGACAACTATTACAAATGACATTCGGCGAAATAATTTCTACAATTTTACAACAAATGCACTTAGCTTTGGTAGAACCAATGTCAGGCAGCAATGGTCCAGCAGAAACTTCTGAGGCAGGATCAGATTTGAGACATCTTGCAAAATTTAAGAGAAAAAACAACATATAAAGCAAAATTATCTATTTCCTTATATGACAGTTTCAGGAATGGGAAAAAATGCAAATAGCATAGCCCTTTGATAGAGAAAAAGGCAAGAGGCAAACATCAATGGGGTATTGAAATAATGAAAAAGTTTGACGCCAAGTATGACGCACAACGTAACTTAAACTTTTTTGGCGCCAAAAATAACCGGAAATGACACACTTGCGTCACTAATGATGCAACCGTGTGAAAGGTGTCGGCGTCAAGTATGACGCCGGAAATGACGAAGTTGCGTCATAGACGTATTTTTTCACGCCAAAAATATTTTTGCGCCAAGAATGACGCAATAAAGTTTAGCATTTGACGCACCCATGGGCCTAATACCGCCCGCAATTTGCAAGAAGTAGTCAATTGAAAAAAAACTAAACTCCAGCTAAGAAATACATTTCTTTAAAAAAATATTTATATTCCCCAAATATGAAACTGACAGTCTGCAGAAGGAAATTCATGAACCTGACTCATGGCAAATATAAGTACAATACATATATTTAGAACTTTATATAAATGCATAAAGTGCCAGACCATAGCTGGGGTGTCTTAAGTAATAAAAAACATACTTACCAAAAGACACCCATCCACATATAGCAGATAGCCAAACCAGTACTAAAACAGTTATCAGTAGAGGTAATGGTAAATTGAGAGTATATCGTCAATCTGAAAAGGGAGGTAGGAGATGAATCTCTACGACCGATAACAGAGAACCTACGAAATAGACCCCCGTTAGGGAAATCATTGTATTCAATAAGTGATACTCCCTTCACGTCCCTCTGACATTTGCTGTACTCTGAGAGGAATCAGGCTTCAACAATGCTGAGAAGCGCATATCAACGTAGAAATCTTAGCACAAACTTACTTCACCACCTCCATAGGAGGAAAAGTTTGTAAAACTGAATTGTGAGTGTGGTGAGGGGTGTATTTATAGGCATTTTGAGGTTTGGGAAACTTTGCCCCTCCTGGTAGGATTGTATATCCCATACGTCACTAGCTCATGGACTCTTGCCAATTACATGAAAGAAATCAAAAGTTCATATCTACTAAAATATTAACAAGGCGCGCAGAAAATAAGTAGAAATAAAACATTTATAGCATACATTTAAACCATGTTTTAAACACTACAAAAAAATGTAATGATGGAAAGGTTAAAGGTTCATGATTCAGAAAGTTTATACAGTTTTAAACAACTTTCCAATTTACTATTACATTTGCTTTATTCTCTTGTTGTTCTTGAAGGAGCAGCAATGCAAAACTGGTAGCTAGTTTTAACACATAGTATGAGCCAATAACAAGAGGCATATATGTGCAGCCACCAATCAACAGCTATCTCCCAGTAGTGCGTTGTTGATCCTGAGCCTATCTAAGTATGCTTTTCAACATAGGATACCAAGAGGGCAAAGCAAATTCAAAATAGAAGTAAATTGGAACATTGTTTAAAATGGCATCTGAATCAGTAAAGAAATAATTTGAATTTCATGTCCCTTTAAGAAGCCTGCCACATATCCATCCCTTATTGGCCTACACAGAGATGATCAGATAAGAATGGCGAAGCAATGGAACTTTTGCCACCAAGATGACAGTGACTAGCTGTGTCTGTTCCAGTAAGAAGTACCGATTGGCTCCTCCAATCAAGACAAGTGGGAGGACAGTTTTGCTATTGAAAAACAATTGCAGCTTGTAAGGTATTAATGCATTACATTTTTTGCACTCACTTAGTATGTTAATTTATTGCAAGACAGCAGAAAAATATTGTAATTACAAGGTGTGTGTGTTGTCCTTTTAAAATTTGCATTTTAATTAATTGGCTTCCATAGAAGAAAGCATTGCATTCAATACCAAATAATTGCATGCATCTCCATCAGCTAAGGAGTTAATCCAGTGGCAACTCTTTGTTGAAAGTCTAAGGATCATCTTTTGATAGGTTGTTTATAAGGTTCAGTCAGTGGCTTTCTGAGCAGAAGTACTCTATGAAAATGAGAAGTCATTTTTTTTGTTTACATGACAGGCCACAAAGGACGCCACTGCATCCTTGATACATTTGCAGACAGGCCTGTCCTTTGGGCAGAGGGCAAGAGAGCCACCTGCCCAGTGCCCCACTCTTTGGGGGGCCCTGTAATGTCATTGGTGAGGTTACAGATGGTGCAATGTATATGTTGTATTGAGTTTATGAGAAGTGTTTATGGTATCAGAGGTCTAATATTCTGTGTTATTCTTTATATAGGCATCACTGAATGTTGGCACAGGGGTGGACCATACAAGGTGCAGGGGATACAAGTGAAGGGAATAAGGGCACTGTACTGAGGGACCCACAAATTGATCTTGCCAATGGTAAAGTTGGTCCTGTTTGCAGATATCATATGGAACCTAAAAAATGTAGATCTGTGGGAAGGTGAAATATTTATGTCTTTAATAAGACATGGTATAAAATGAGTCTCTGTACTGGTTCGGTCCCGGGTTTCGGCAGCAAAAAAAAAAAAAAAAAGAGTCTCTGTAGTTCTACAGGGAACATTTCTGGTTGAGTGACAACATTTCTTAGAGGCTTTATTCTGTTGCTTTCTTAAAGGGACACTGTAGACTAATTTGTTCTCTATGTTAATCTGTTTAACATCATTATTAAATATATTCCATACGGATAATTTTTGTCAAATAAAGCATATTTTTGTTTTTATTGTAATGTTTGTGAGTTATTTGTAAGCCCCCTAACCAAGCCTAGTATTGTCAGATGTATATGATAGTCATCTGCTGGCTCTCACATTGTCCAGCTTTTCCCCCTAGTGTTTGTCAGCTTTGCGAATATGCTAGTGCGTGCACCTTTGTTAAACAGCTAATAATTTACATCTCAGAAAGACTGCAGACCAAACTTTAATGAATAGTCTATTCAAAATTAAACTTTCATGATTCAGATATAGCATGCAATTTTAAGCAACTTTCTAATTTACTCCTATTATAAAATGTTCTTTGTTCTCTTGGTATCTTTATTTGAAAAAAGCAGGAATGTAAGCATAGGTACCAGCCCATTTTTGTTTCAGCACCTGGGTAGTGCTTGCTGATTGGTGTCTAAATGTAACCACCAATCAGCAAGCACTACCCAGGTTCAGAACCAAAAATGGGCCACCTCCTAAGCTTACATTTAAATAAAGATACCAAGAGAAGGAAGAAAAAAGGATAGTAGGAGTAAATCTGAACGTTGCTTAAAATTGCATGCTCTATCTGAATCATGAAAGTTTAATTTTGACTAGACTATTCCTTTAATATTGCTTATTTCAGCATTGAGCACTACAAATGGAAAATTGCCTAGTGGTGGTCTCACGTCATCCTGCATAGGTCTTCTGCACGCAAGCGATCAGATCGATAAACAGCAGTGTTCCCCATCACCTCTGTTGATCGATCCAATTACTTGTAGAAGACCTATACAGGATGGTGTCAGGCCACAGTTTTAATAAACAAGTGCCTGCGTAATGGATACATGAATAATGCCTTTCTGGCTTTTTATCTCCCCAGTGTGTCAGTAACTAGTGCGCCTCACTTGTAGCCTCCTCTCACCCACACGCAGCCTTCTCTCAGTGCTGCCTCTCCCTCACGTGCAGACAGTTTTTTTTATAGTGGTGACAATTTTTTATGCGTGGCAGTGAGTGGTCAAAGGTAAAGCGTGTGGCTAGTAAAGGATGCTGGAGGTTGAGAAGTAGTTACTGAGACACTGGAAGGAGGTAATGTGTGCTACTGCTTGTGTCTTCTTTTTTTTGCAGCGTTGTGTCACGTGATTGTGTAAGTGCACTTGCAGGACCGACACCCACTCTCCTCAATAGTGTGCATGAGCTCTTTATATATGTAGGTGTTACCTGGAGTTTACCATATTTAATCTGATTGGGGGGGGGGTGTCAGCATAGGATCTTAGCACAGCCCTTTTATAAGGGCGTCCCAGCATGGCACAGCCAAAACATTTTTTGCCAATACATGTGTATTGCAAATATGTTTCTATTCAAAGATGTAATTAATCTATGTGCATTTAACTTTTGACCGTAATGTCCCTTTAAGTGTCTTAAAGTTGCACGCTCTATCTGAAACATGCACGTTTAATTTTGATTTTAATGTCCCTGTTGTCACTTGTTACATTTTCAGCTCTGTATTTCAAATGGCCCCATCATGGTTTCCTTGCCACCCCCCCCCCCCCCCCCCTGGATAATACGGGTTGAAACCATCCCTGCTCAGAGGGCGCTACACTTTTAAAATTTCTAAGAAACTTAAAATATTTTAAGAAAAACAGGAAATTGTGGCATAATTGTATCATAGATGCCAATAAAACACACTATTCCTTCCTGGCTCCATTTTCTCTAGGTCATTAACAATCTGGTGTAATGCACTTTAATATAATTGTCAGCAGTTACAATTACCAGAAATATATTTGAATAATTATTAGATGCAGGTTTACAAAGACTTTTAAATAAAAACAAAAATCATTCCCCAGTTTTGCATAATTAACACTGTTATATTAATACACTTATTACCTCTGTGATTACCTGGTATTTAAGCCTCTGCAGACTGCCCCCTTATCTCAGTGCTTTTGACAGACATGCATTTTAGCCAATCAGTGGCGACTCCTAAATAACTCTACGGGAGTGAGCACAATGTCATCTTATATGACACACATGAACTAGCACTGTCTAACTGTCAAAACTGTCAAAATGCCCTGAGACAAGAGGCGGTTTTCTACAGTTTAAAAATCAGTTTGAGCCTACCTTGGTTTAGCTTTCAAAAAAGAATACCAAGAGAACAAAGCAAATGTGATAACACTAAATTGGAAAGTTGTTTAGAATTGCATGCCCTACTTGAGTCATGCAAGTTTAATTTTGACTAGACTGTCCCTATAAAGGGATATGGAAGTCAAAATTAAATTTTCATGATTAAACTTCCCAATTTACTAAAGCCATATGCCCCTATTTGTGGAATTTCCCTTAGTCCCGCCCATAGACCTTCAGATACGCCCACAAACAACCTAGACACACCTATCAACTGACTAGACATGCCCATGGTCCCTCCTATTACCCCCCAGGGCCCCTCCCCTCCATAAAATAGTGAAGCCTCCTCAACCTTATGAGGCCCTAATAGCTAACTGCAAAAATGCTATATAACTGTTGCAAACACTGCTGCCATATAGTGCTCAAGACATATGCACACTACAAAGTCTACCTCAGTATGTTATTATGGAAGAGAGCTTCATCAAATACATGTAAACTGGAAAGGTTTTATTAAGTTGTATCCTCTATTTGCATCATGAAAGTTTAAATGTGGCTTCCATATCCTTTTAAAGCTTAAAGGGACAGTCAAGTCAAAATTAAACTTTCATGATTCAGATAGGGCATGCAATTTTAAACCACTTTGCAATTTACGTTTATCATCAAATTTGCTTTGTACTCTTGGTGTTCTTAGTTAAAAGCTAAACCTAGGTAGGCTCATATGCTAATTTCTAAATCCTTGAAGGCCGCCTCTTATTTCAATGCATTTGACAGTTTTCACAGCTAGAGGGCGTTAGTTCAAGTGTGCCATATAGAGAACATTGTGCTCATTCCAGTGGAGTTACCTATGAGTCAGCACTGATTAGCTAAAATGCAAGTCTGTGAAAATAACTTAGATTAGGGGGCAATGTGCAGAGGTTTAGATACAAGATAATCACAGAGGTAAATAGTGTATTAATATAACTGTTGGCTGTGCAAAACTGGGGAATGGGTGATAAAGGGATTATCTATCTTTTTAAACAATAAAAATTCTGGTGTAGACTGTCCCTTTAATGCTTTGTTCTTACAAATTTAAAAACCTATGATAGGTTGCCCACAAGAATGTTTACCAGTGAGACAAACCTGATGGAATGTTCTGTGGTGAGACGTATAAATCATCCTATTGTCAAGTTAACCTGGTGCCAATTATTCAAGTAGCATTGTTGCCATATTTAAAAAAGATTTAAGATTTACATATGTTGAAATAAAACCTCTTTAAGAAACCCAGACTGTTTTTTATATTTAATAAATAACAGATAAATATTAAATAGTCAAATAAATAAAGGGCTAAAACCAAAGTCATCCTGCTCTTTTTGTGAATTCTGATTTGTTCAAGGGGTTTCAATAAAAATATAAGATTTTCTTTTATAGTGCTGTTTGTAGGGAAATATACGTATTTAAAGGGATATGAAACCCAACATTTATATTTCATAATTTAGGTAGAACATACAATTTTAAATAACTTTCAAGTTTACCTCTATTATCAAATGTGTTAATTCTCTTGATTTCATTTGTTGAAGGAGCAGCAATGCACTACTGGTTTCTAACAGAACACATGGGTGAGCCAATAACAATCGGTGTATATATATATATATATATATATATATATATATATATATATATATATATATATATATGCAGCCACCAATCAGCAGCTAGAACCTAGGTTCTTTGCTGCTCCTGAGCTTACCTAGATAAACCTTTCAGCAAAGGATAACAAGAGAAGGAAGCAAATTCAATTATAGAAGTAAAATGGAAAGCTGTGTAAAATTGTATGCTCTGTCTAAATCATGAATGTCTAATTATGACTTTACTGTCCCTTTAAATAGCTACAATATAACTTTTTATAATTTGCCAAATTAAAGAGACATGAAACCCAATTTTTTTATTTCATGATTCAGAGAGAGCATATAATTTTATACAACTTTACAATGTACATGTATTATCTAATTGCTTCCTTCTCTTGGAATCCTTTGTTGGAAAGGAATGCACTACTGGGAGCTAGCTGCTGATTGGTGGCTGCACAAATATGCCTTTTGTCATTGGCTAACCTGCTCTATTCAACTAGATCCCAGTAGTGAATAGCTGCTCCTGCAACAAAGGATACCAAGAGAATGAAGCAAATTTGATAATAGAAGTAAATTGGAAAGTTGTTTAAGACTTTATGCTCTATCTGAATCACACACATTTGTGTTTGTTTTATGTTCCTTTAAACTGGTCTTGCAATGTCAACAAGTAAGTTGAAAAAGTAATCATCATCTTTGCCTATTGACTCAAGTAGATATTCTAAGCATTTAAAAATTAAATAATTTTATTAACAATTCATGTGTATATATGTATATTTATTTTTTAAAAGTCACAAAATAAAATGAACTATTCTTATAAAGCTATGCAAGATCATCCAACTGCAGTCAGTCTTTTAAGGATGATGGATAAGGACGCCATTTGATACTGAGCACACAATTTACTTTTACTCTGATCCACCACCCTATTTTTTAAAGGGATATGAAAGTGCAAAAATAAAAATGTTCCTAATATATTAGAACATTTTATTACTGCCCTATTGTTAGTATATAGCCATCAGTTTACTCCTGCAAAGGAATTCAAGGACACTGAACCCAAATTTTTATTTTGTGATTCGGATAGAGCATGAAATTTTAAGCATCTTTCTAATTTACTCCTTTTATCGCATTTTCTTCATTCTATTGGTATCTTTATTTGAAATGCAAGAATGTAAGTTTAGATGCCGGCCCATTTTTGGTGAACAACCTGGGTTGTCCTTGCTGATTGGTGGATAAATTCATCCACCAATAAAAAGTGCTGTCCAGAGGTCTGAACCTAAAAAAAAGCTTAGATGCTTTCTTTTTCAAATAAAGATAGAAAGAGAACGAAGAAAAATTGATAATAGGAGTAAATTAGAAATTTGCTTAAAATTGCATGTTCTATCTGAATCACAAAAGAAAAAGTTTGGTTTCAGTGTCCCTTTAAACACATTGGCCTCAATCTCAATCTATTGGCTGAGCTTTAGATTTGATACAATCACAATAGCATGTTTTCAGCACTTTCCGGTGTTTTGACGATTTTTGCTACCCCGTTGGAATTTGCAACCCTTCAGTGTGCATGTGCACTCTTACATCACTGCATTCCACATATGTTGTAAAGAATGTGTGGAATTCATTGATGTATGTACGACCTGACAGGGTAGCAAATTCCGACGGCTAGCGGCAAGTTTCGTAAACAGTTTGTCCAATAGTAATTTGCATCTCCATATATCATCACAATTAAAGGTGACTCCTAAATTAATTATGGAGACGCAAGTACTGTCATTGACAAACACAACAGTGCAAGTGTGAGTTAGAATCAGACTTTAAAAATAAGTAAATAAAAATTTGCCATTTGTAGATGTTGGGGTTCTGATATGACTATAGAAGTATGTCCATCATGTCAAGATACATATGGGATTCATATGGATTCGGTTTAAAATTGGTTAATGTTACACATGTAAAAGTGTATTTATCTTGCACAAAGGAGTTACGTTAACATACCTTTACTGTAACCTTCTGAGGAGTGAATGGGCTATTGTATCAGTCAGTTTCCAGTGATCTCCCAGTTTCTATATCAAGAATAGGTACTTTAAACACAAAAAGTCCTATTCAGGAGCTTTTCTGTTAAAAGACGTTCATGGCTGCCGGCTTTTAACAGACAAATTGATTTTTGCATTGTGATCACCCAAGAAACTTAACGACCAATTCGGGCAGAAAGAAAAGAGCCATTTCGGGAACAAATCGCAGATAGATTATGATCAACACTTTAGTAAAGAGAAGCAAATTCTGAACAAAATTATTTACAAATATCAGACAGGACAAAAGAGTTTTTTTTTTTTTGTCTGTGTACGTCTACTGTCTACCTTTTAAGCTTGCCCCATCAGCAGTTCACCAGATCAATTTCTTTTAATTAACCTTGACCATAGACTTCCATATGTGCATGTGTGTGTGTGTGTAAGAGAGTGTGTACCTTTCAGATCCTACTGAAATTCCAGCAGCTGAAAATGTATATTTAGTAGGCTGACCATATTGCCGCTTTAAGAGGGAACACATATGAAAAATACATATGTGAGGGTTCTTATACAAAACCATTTCTTTAAACAGCCCTGAAAACAGCCCTGACATATGTATTTTTCATATGTGTCCCTTTTTAAAGCGGCAATATGGTCAGCCTAATATTTAGTCACTTCTTGTCCAGAAATAGATTCTGTCAGCTTGACATATGTTTAATTCTGTAGTGTTTTCCAGGTGGTGAATCCACAAATATCTCATGCCTTACTCATCAAGAGACTGGAGATGATGAGTTTGTGTTTTACATTTGATGATGTCATAGCTGAGATGCCCATTAGAGTTTGCCAATATATGGAAAAGGCAGAGATAAATATTTTTATTTTTTTAATGACACACAAATACATTAATCTATTGAACACTAAATTACATAGCAACCTACAAATATGCCCAACAAGTATTGTGGCAAATTGATTCAATCTAGGAACAACTAAAACACTAAAGTGAAAATAAAACTTTCATGCTTTATATAGAGCATTCAGTTATAAACACTTTTCCAATTTACTTCCATCATCAAAATGTACACAGTCTTTTATATGCACAGTTTCTGGCACGAGCTCCTACTGAGCATGTGCAAGAAATTCACAAAATATTGTTGTGATTGGGTGATGGCTGTCACATGATACTGGGGGAAGGAAAATGTAACTAACTTTGGAATATACTGCTCATTTTAGATTCATTTGTTGATCATGCAATTCTACTGTTATCAATGGTCCTTTAAAGGAACATAAAACAAGTTGGGATAGAGACAAAATATTATAATATGTACTTTAATCACTTTACCTGCAATTTTATACTGCAGTGCCTCGCCATTAACCCTTTCTTTAAAGTTTCTGAATTGTACAGCTCTAACTTCCCCCACACAATTCCTTTTATGGCTGTATCTATATCCATCTTTGCTTTGGTAGAATGCAAGCCTTTAATACTCATTATCTGCTGGAGCATGTCTAGAAGCAAGTAAGCTGCTATGAACTCAGTTTAAATACAATGCCTGTGTTTCTGATGCTAAACACTGATAAGGGGGGTGGATCACACTAATCTAGACAGCATGGCTATTTAAGTATTTTTGCTTATTTTTGAAAATTATTTTAAAATATTTGCCAGTAATTTTTAAACATTTTTTATGCAAACTATTTTTTACTTAATTAGCCCTTTTAGGATATGCACAGGTCTCAACCTGTTTTATGGCACTTTAAATATTAAACAGAGGCAAGATTAAACAGAGATGTAGCTGATATTGGCTGGCCCTGACTGTATCAATTGCGTATCTTCAATTAAAGGAACAATAAACATCTTGAAACAATATTTTTCTGCAGACTTCCAATAGATGAACATATCAGCGGAGTCTGAATGTTATTAGAACAAATTAACACTTTGCTGCAGTGTTTTTCAATGGTCAAACTCCACCCATTACTTTCATTATTTGGAGGAGCCAGTGTTCTAAAAGAAGTTGTATACCGCATAGGAATGCGCGACCTACGCCACTTCCGGTGACGTGAATCAGCTGCTGCAAGAGGCCCAACCTCCTCCAAACAGCTGTTTAAGGCGACTTATTTGAGAACAACGGGTCGAGGAATTCTATGGGCCGTGCATGCGCATGCGCACACGGCCCTACTCTTCACTCATCAGACAAGGCACTAGCAGCACACTGGACCTTATTGGTTATACAGCCACTGACTTCACGGACCAATCAGATAATTCAGTAACACTTTTTTACTATGTATTATCTGATTGGTCCGTAGTCCGTTTGATTTGCCCACCTCTATTCAATTTCCAAATTGTTCCATCGCACGCCGCCCACTTGCCGTGTGCGGAGGGGAGGGGGAGGTTGTGCTTATGGGGTTTACAGGGGGTGCTGATGGGGCTTACGTAAGTTACATAGGGGGTGCTTATGGGGGTTACAGTGGGTGCTGATGGGGCTTATGTAGGTTACAGAGGGGGTAGCCTACATAAGCCCCATCAGCACCCCCTGTAACCCCCATAAGCACCCCCTGTGTAACTTACATAAGCCCCATCAGCACCCCCTGTAAACCCCATAAGCACACACCCCCACCCCCCGGGCACGGCAAGTCAGCGGTGTGCGATGGAACAATTTAGAAATTGAATGGAGGTGGGCAAATCAAACTGACTACGGACCAATCAGATAATATATAGTAAAAAAGCGTTACTGCATTATCTGATTGGTTCGTGAAGTCAGTGGCTGTACAACCAATAGGGTCCAATGTGCCGCTAGTGCCTTGTCTGATGAGTGAAGAGTAGGGCCGTGTGCGCATTCGTGGCATGGCCCATAGAATTCCTCGACCCGTTGTTCTCAAATAAGTTGCCTTAAACAGCTGTTTGGAGGCGGTTGGGCCTCTTGCGCATGCACAGTGAGCGCCACATCCCTCCAACAGCTGATTACACATCACCGGAAGTGACGTGGTGCACACATTCCTATGGTATACAACTTATTTTAGAACACTAGTCCAGACTTGAGTCTGAAAATGACAGGAGTTACCAATGTCATTGTGTTAATAAAACCTTTGTTGTTGGCTTCAATAGAAATAATAAGCAACAGACATGTGACCTTGTAAAGCCTCCCATGAGCTTTTTCAAATTCCAGGACTGGAAAATCAACAATTTAAATGCACATAGATAAATTACATATTTGAGCAGAAACATATATGCAATATACCTGTAATGACAAAAAATGCTTCTAGTAAAAGTTACCACTGTTTTAGTGTTGACATTTTTCTCTGCACGTGCATGTGAAGCATAGCTAGATATTCTCAGTGCACCAGCATTTTAAATAATGCAGCTGCTCAGAGCACCAGTGGGGCTTGTATCATGTCAGCTATTAGCAAATTGAGTCATTATCAGATGGCACAAGCACCTTAGTGCTGTGTTTAAAATGCTGGTGCACGGTGCATAATTAAATACACTTTTGAAACAGCTATAGCTTTTATTAGAAGCATTTTTTGCTAATACATCTATATTATGTATATTACAAAAATGCTTCTATTCAAAACTGAAATGCATTCATGTGAATGTGATGTGTTTTATTAATGTAATAAAGCCACAAAAGGGTATAATACAATGGGCTAGACACACAACAACACAGAACTCACAGCTCACTTCGCAGGCAAATATGAGATTCATAAACCTAAGGGGTGTAACTTCACAGGAGCTGTGAGGGGGGGCACTTAGAGGCTCACCAAGGTTTTGGGGACAAGGTCACAATGAGAGGGGGCAGGGGCTGGGCAGGACATGTGGTCATTTATAGGAAGGGTTGGCAGGATGTGTTAAGGGTGGGGCTGGTGTGTACTGTAAGTGTGGGCAGGCTGGGTGGGGCTGGTGTGTACCGTGGGCGTGGGCAGGCTGAGTGGGGCTGGTGTGTACTGTGGGTGTGGGCAGGCTGGGTGGGGCTGGTGTGTACCGTGGGCAGGCTGGGTGGGGCTGGTGTGTACTGTGGGCATGGGCAGGCTGGGTGGGGCTGGTGTGTAACGTGATCGTGGGCAGGCTGGGTGGGCTGGTGTGTACCGTGGGCGTGCGCAGGCTGGGTGGGGCTGGTGTGTACTGTGGGTGTGGGCAGGCTGGGTGGGGCTGGTGTGTGCCGTGGGCATGGGCAGGCTGGGTGGGGCTGATGTGTACTGTAGGTGTGGGCAGGCTGGTGTGTACCGTGGGCGTGGGCAGGCTGGGGATGGTGTGTAACGTGGGCAGACTGGGTGGGGCTAGTGTGTAATGTAATCGTGGGCAGGCTGGGTGGGGCTGGTATGTACCGTGGACGTGGGCAGGCTGGGTGGGGATGATGTGTACTGTGGGTGTGGGCAGGCTGGGTGGGGCTGGTGTGTACCGTGGGCAGACTGGGTGGGGCTGATGTGTACTGTGGGTGTGGGCAGGCTGGGTGGGGCTGATGTGTACCGTGGGCAGGCTGGGTGAGGCTGGTGTGTACCGTGGGCAGGCTGGGTGAGGCTGGTGTGTACCGTGGGCGTGGGCAGGCTGGGTGGGGCTGGTGTGTACCGTGGGCTGGAAAGCCACAAGCAGAGCAGTGGTGGACAAAGCAAGGGGTGACACCACTGGCTGTGAGTTGTGAGATAGGACCCACAGAAACGTATGGATCTTATAACCTGCGCTTTTTACATGAATTTCACTTTTGCTTCTGGACTGTATTTTAAGGACGCCTGACACTGCATTAAAACATGTTAGAAAATATATTTTAAAGGGATAGTAAAATCCAAATTAAACTTTCATGATTCAGATAGGGCATGCAATTTTAAACAACTTTAAAATTTACTTTTATCATCAAATTTGCTTTGTTCTCTTGGTATTGTTAGTTGAAAGCTAAACCTAGGTAGGCTCATATGCTAATTTCTAAACCCTTAAAGGCTGCCTCTTATCTGAATGCATTTGACAGTTTTTCACAGCTAGAGGGCATTAGTTCATGTGTTTCATATAAATAACATTGTGCTCACGCATTTGAAGTTTTTTAAGAGTCAGCACTAATTGCCTGAAATGCAAGTCTGTCAAAAGATCTGAGATAAGGAGGCAGTTAGCAGAAGCTTAGTTACAAGGTAATTACAGAGGTAAAAAGTATATTTCTATAATAGTGTTGGTTATGCAAAACTGCGCAATGGTAAATAAAGGGATTATCTATCTTTTTAAACAATAACATTTTTGGTGTTTACTATCCCTTTAATATTATTATAGTAAAACAATATATAATCACTTATATATTCAAATACAATAATCTCTTTGCTGTAAACACCAAAACAAATTTTTCTATGAGCCTGCCTTACCAGATTTTAAATAAAGTTAAATCAGTTTTTCTCCCGCTAGACCACCGGTTTTCAAACCTGCCCTCAGACCTCCCTAACAGGACATATTTTCAGGATTACCTTGGGTTAGAGCAGGTTAATAACCATGTTTATTAATCAACTGATTAATTCACCTGTGCTCCAGTTTAGATATTCTCAAAATCTGGCCTGTTAGGGAGGTCTGAGGACAGGTTTGGAAACCACTGCACTAGACTATGAGCAAGTTTTTTTGTGCATTTTACTTTCACTCGCACGAGCACCCAATGATTGAACATCTTGTTCCTATTGGCTTCTCCCAAGGAGGCTACTAATAATTGCTAATGCCAAAGCCCTACTAATGAAAGAACAAAGCATTCACCTGGTTGTATACACACACACACACACACACACAAATATATATATATGTACTGTATATATGCAAACAGAATATCAAAGTTCCATACTACAATGAAAGAACTTTTCATAGCAAGTGTTACCTTGTGTTACCTCATTCCATATGAGGTAAGTAGCTGCTTAGAAGGGGCTTGGATCAGCGCTGCCGTGGATATGCCTTGTCTGTTCAGTGGGTTACTAACATCTTTGGGGAGTCTGGTTTCCATTCCACTCCTGAAGCAATGTAGAAAGCTTGTCTCTGTGGGGGGCTCAAGATTGCCATGTGTGTATAGTCTCTACCATTACTTCTAGGAGGGTCAATCACTTGTATATGATCTCATCAGCAGGGACCTGCTGATTTTGAGCCCGCCCCACATGCTACCAGTATCATCACCACTCCAGTATCTATCTATCACATCTTTATCGCCTTTCTAGGAAAAGTCCTTTTATTGTAGCGCTGAACTGCGTTATGCAAAAGAAGATCAATTTTTGGGGTCTTGGGGTACCTCTATCTGTGATTTTCAGCTGCTGTCATTTGTTGGACTTGATCCATATAGAGCATATATTTATATATTTAATTTATTTATATATATATATATATATATATATATATATATATATATATATATACATATACACTTATTCGTAATGTGTTGGTATACTACCTTTGCATTATAACATATTTACTTTTTTTTCTATTGTATTTTTTGGAATGCCAATTGCAGCGCCCATAAATATTTCACCTAGATACACTTATAAGGGATCTAGCGCAGGAGTTTCAGTCTTTTTTGATATGACACAAAAAAGTGGAGAAAAAAAGCCAAATCTGGCACATTCCAGTCAAAACTCCAAAAATGGACTGGACAAAATTATTGGCACCCTCAATTTAATATTTGGTAGCACACCCCCTTGGAAATAATAACTGATATTAATCACTTCCTACAACCATCAATGAGTTTCTTACACCTCTCTACTAGAATTTTGGACCACTCTTCTTTCGCCAACTGCTCCAGGTCTCTCAGATTGGAAAGGTTACTTTTCCCAACTTCTGTTTTAAGATCTCCCCACAGGTGCTCTATGGGATTGAGATCTGGACTAATTGCTGGTCAGTTCAGTACTCTCCAGCACTTTGTCTTAAACCATTTCTGGGTGCTTTTTGACGTGTGATTTGGGTCATTGTCCTGCTGTAAGACCCATGACCTCTGACGAAGACCCAACTTTCAGATTTCAGGTAGTCTTCAGATTTCATAATGCCCTACACACAGTCAAGACATCCAGTGCCTGAAGCAGCAAAGCAACCCCAAAACATCAGTGAATCTCCACCATGTTTGACTGCAGGGACTGTAGTCTTTTCTTTAAAAGCCTCATTTCGTTTTATGAAAACAGTAGAATGATGGGCTTTACTAAAAAGCTGTAATTGAGTTTCGTCTGTCCACAGAATATTCTCCCAAAAGGATATTGGCTTCCTCAGGTACGTTTTGGCAAACTCCAATCTGGCTTTTTTATGTTTCTGTGTCAGCAGTGGGGTCCTCCTGGGTCTCCTACCATAGCGTCCCTTTTCATTCAGATGGCAACGTATAGTGCAAGCTGACACATTTGTACCCTGTGCCTGAAGGTCAGCTTGAATTTGTCTGGAAGTTGATCGAAGTTCTTTATCCACCATTCGAACAATCCTTTGTTGCAATCTTTGACCAATTTTTCTCTTTTATCCACGTCCAGGGAGATTAGCTACAATTTCATGGGCTGTAAACTTCTTGACAATGCTGTACACAGTGGACACAGGAACATTAAGATCTCTGGAGATGGACTTGTAGCCTTGAGATTGTCCATTCTTTTCCACATTTTTTGTTCTCAAATCCTCAGACAATTCTTTGCTGCTCTTTCCCTTCTCCATGCTCAGTGTGGCACACAGAGACACACAACAGAAAGGTTGAGTCAATTTTTCACCATTTCAACTGGTTGCTGGTGTGATTTCTGGACTGGAATAGGAAACTTCCTTTACTTTGTGCTATTTCACACAGTGGGAGAGTATTGTGGAAATCAAGTTCTTATTTTTGTAGAGAAAGTCAGCATTCCTGGATGAAGCCACTGTTCAAAAAAGCTCTTTTTTTGGCAATCTCACTTTCCCAGAAGTGACATCACCCATAGGCATATCTCTTACGCGTTTCGTGAATTGCTTTCACTATGTCAGAGGATATATATATAATACAAATAAACTGTACTCACTGTCCAAAAACGACTTTATTGAGTACAGTGAAGTTTCGGATACAGTTTTAGCTTCATCAGAGTCTATTTTTGTGTGTAGCACCAATCAATGGCTAGCTCCCAGTAGTGCATTGCTGCTCCTGAGCCTACCTTGGTATGCTTTTCAACAAATACCAAAATAATTAACCAAATTTCATAATAGAAGTAACATTGAAAAGTCTTTTAAAATGACATGCTCTATCTGCCTTGGATTTCTCTTAAAATCTAGCCCAATAGCTTGTCATGGCAAAAATATGGCAGTACTATTAATTCAGAAGGTTGAAGTTGTAATACTTAGCACATACCTTTTAAATTTATCTTTCCATTCCTGTATCTATTTTATCATCAATTGCATCATGCAGTTTAAAGAGGTCTAATAAAAATTGAAATGGTCATTGCCTTAAAGAGACAGAATACATCAATTTTCTGGATGTAATAAACACTACTATAAACAAAAATATGCACAGATACTGATCTAAAAATCCAGTGTAAAACATTGTAAAAACTTATTTAAGACGCTCCCAGTTTAGCACTATTGAAGAGGTTAGGCTGAGACATCCATTGTAAGGGGTTGAGAAAGCAGCAAGAACAGACACGTTCCCTTCCCTCTCCCATGCATATGAAAAGACAGATTCACAAACAAGAGGAAGCAGGAGCCTGGAGACTTTAGTCTACATCTGATACTTTGGGGCTTGGTTTGGAGTCTGAAAATCAGCACAATGTTATTATAAAAATAAGCAAAACTATACATTGTTATAAAAACACCCAAGATGGGCTATATAAATGGATCATCTACAAAACATTTATGCAAAGAAGAATATAGTGTACAGTGTCCCTCTAAAAGAATAGTCTAGTCAAAATTAAACTTTCATGATTCAGACACAGCATGCAATTTTAAGCAACTTTCTAATTTACTCCTATTATCATTTTCTTCTTAAAAGGGAAGAGTCTACAGCTGCATTCATTACTTTTGGGAAATACAGAACCTGCCCACCAGGAGGAGGCAAAGACACCCCAGCCAAAGGCTTAAATACCTCCCCCACTTCCCATCCCCCAGTCATTCTTTGCCTTTGCGTCACAGGAGGTTGGCAGAGAAGTGTCAGAAGTTCGAGAAAGTCTCTCATGGAGGGTAGTACTCTTCGCAATGGGACTGGAGTTTGAAGTAATCCTGTCAGCCTCTCAGTGAGAGCATGGATGAAAGTTAGAGTCCGGAGATGCAGGGAGAGTTTTCCTGTGAACCCATCCCGACTCATATTAACAGCTCCTTGGTAATCAGCGTTGACGAGTTTCGCTGCCTAACTTTCTTCACTCAAGTCCATGTCAGAAAGCGAGGCTACTATATGTCACACTTGAAGGGCCATGTTCCTGTTCCATGGCATAGATTCTGGTAAGATTGTTTCATTTTTTACGATATGTCAATGTAATGTTAACGAAACAAGGTAGGATCCCAGTGGAATCATGGGTTAATATCTCCGGGGGGGGGGGGGTATTGAACAGGGGGGATTTTTAATCATGTTTTTATATGGTTCTATCTGCAAATGTGTAGCTTTACTTAGGCTCACGGCCTTTACGGAACATAATGGCCTTCTTTTAATAACGCAATCTTTATATTGTGCGCCCTTTTCATTACTGACACGGTGCACCTCGTAGTGGGTGCGGTTACGTTGTTTTTCACTTCCGTTTGCTGCCTGTATGCGACCAAGAGGGTCTTGCTTGTGGGATGTCTGGCTCACAGGAGGTTGTGAGTGCCCCAGTCATTGGGGGTGTTAAAGGGTGTCAGTTAGTTTTGTCATTTTTGTAATCCCAAGATTATGGAGGATTCTGAAATGTGCGACACGGATGACTCCGATACGGAGGATGTGTCTTCTGATGAATATGACATGGCCCGGGTAATCAATGCCCATCAGTTATTTTCCGATTGCCGTTCTAGAGTACTCTCTTCTCCCAAAGCAGGGAGATTAGACTGCGTTGAGCCATCCGCCTCTGAGGTTTCCATGACCCCTGAAGTGAGTGCCCCAGTCCATTTCCCGGCTATGCAAGCAGGTGTCAATATGGCCTTTTTCCCCTTCTCTGGAGGGTGGCTTGTTTCCTCCAGAGGTTACAGCACGGTTCCGCATGGCCATTTCTATGCGACCTGTGGTTCCTTGGTGTCTTGCCTTGTAAGGGTTTTTCCCTTCTTGCGTTCCAGAATCCTGGAAGGGGAGTTGCGATGTATTGACTGGTTCCTCCATTCCTGCAGCGGGAGGCTGAGGGTTTGATCCCTATGGGGCTCCTGCTATATGTTGGATTCTGATATATGGATGCTGAGGGTCTGAGGACCTTATTCCCTTGGGAAGTGTTCCTTGTTTTAGAGAAGACAGCCGTGTAGGGGGTTTCGTACCCGAGCACAATGTCTATCCTGACTCATGTTAGCATACCGTTTGTAGTAACGTTCAGCGGTCTAACCGGGGACTTTGTTCCTACGTTGACCCTTCCTTTCTCTGCTAGAAGTCTGGGACTCTTGTCTTTGGTCTTCATTAGCCTTTATGATTTAACCATTATCCTGGAGAGAATTGGGAGTCGGTTACTTTATGCAGGGTTGACCGTTTTCTTTAGAGTCTGTTCTCTCCTTTGTGGGAGGTCTTGGATGTCCTCCTTTTTTCCACTGCCGTTCGGTGCTGGGAGGGGACACTCCTTGGAGCCCAATATTCTGTGAGCCCTTGGAAGGTTTGCAGTTGAATCCAGCTACAGCTATTGCACTTTGAGGGTGTAACCAGCCACAGCTAATTGCACTTTGACTGGATGCTAGCAAGCTTTGAAACGCCCTTCGGTGTTTGGGTTTAGCAACGGTACATCAGCTTCTACCTGGAAGCTGGTCATTGCGAGTTCCTGTTTAGTCGGTTGGTGTTCTTTTTGGAGAACTCTTTACTATCTGCTGGGGTAGTTATCCTATTTCTGCAGTCTCTGTTGTCTAGCTTGCAGATCTAGATCTAATATGAGGCAACAGGGAACTCATGGTTTTCCTGGAATACCTTTGGGTATGGTACAGGGTCAGGGATATGAGGGTGTTCCTCGAGTTCTTTTTGGGCCATGTTTCCCTGGGTATGGATCTCTTTTTCTTCAGTCCTTGTGTTCTAGGGAGTTTGTCTCCCTGGGTGTTGCTATTGTACGACAACCATGGGTTGTTCTATGTTCTGCAGAGTGAAATGATCCTTTGGATTTTTCATGAGAATCTGTTTTCCTTTTTTGGGGGCAGATAAGTGTCCTTGTCTTGGCCGGGTACCTTCATGGGAGTCGTGTTCCGCGTGGCTGACTCCTCTGAGGTTGTTTGGGTTTGACGGACTCTGGGACTGAGTGGTTTAGTTCGGCTTTGCTGGCGGTGTAACTAATGTGCAGTTAGCTGGGCTTCAGGATTTCACCCGTGTCGTTTATATTTTTTTTAGGGTGTCGAGTAATCAGGCTGTGGTGCCTTTCGAAGGGGCCGCATTTTGTACCAACCCGTTGTTTGCATTCAGTGTCCTCTAGCTTGGGTATTCTTTTCCCAAAAGTAATGAATGCAGCTGTGGACTCTTCCCTTTTTAGAAGAAAAAACAAAATTTATGTAAGAACTTACCTGATAAATTCATTTCTTTCATATTGGCAAGAGTCCATGAGCTAGTGACGTATGGGATATACATTCCTACCAGGAGGGGCAAAGTTTCCCAAACCTCAAAATGCCTATAAATACACCCCCCACCACACCCACAATTCAGTTTAACGAATAGCCAAGAAGTGGGGTGATAAGAAAGGAGCGAAAGCATCAACAAGGAATTGGAATAATTGTGCTTTATACAAAAAAAATCATAACCACCACAAAAAGGGTGGGCCTCATGGACTCTTGCCAATATGAAAGAAATGAATTTATCAAGTAAGTTCTTACATAAATTATGTTTTCTTTCATGTAATTGGCAAGAGTCCATGAGCTAGTGACGTATGGGATAGCAAATACCCAAGATGTGGAACTCCACGCAAGAGTCACTAGAGAGGGAGGGATAAAAATAAAGACAGCCAATTCCGCTGAAAAAAGAATCCACAACCCAAATCAAAAAGTTTTAATCTTTATAATGAAAAAAACTGAAATTATAAGCAGAAGAATCAAACTGAAACAGCTGCCTGAAGAACTTTTCTACCAAAAACTGCTTCTGAAGAAGAGAAAACATCAAAATGGTAGAATTTAGTAAAAGTATGCAAAGAAGACCAAGTTGCTGCTTTGCAAATCTGATCAACAGAAGCTTCATTCTTAAAAGCCCAGGAAGTAGAAACTGACCTAGTAGAATGAGCCGTAATCTTCTGAAGTGGGGATTTACCCGACTCCAAATAAGCATGATGAATCAAAAGCTTTAACCAAACCAAGACGCCAAAGAAATGGCAGAAGCCTTCTGACCTTTCCTAGAACCAGAAAAGATAACAAATTGACTAGAAGTCTTTCTGAAATCTTTAGTAGCTTCAACATAATATTTCAAAGCTCTAACCACGTCCAAAGAATGTAAAGATCTTTCCAAAGAATTCTTAGGATTAGGACACAACGAAGGGACAACAATTTCTCTACTAATGTTGTTGGAATTCACAACTTTAGGTAAAAATTTAAAAGAAGTCCGCAAAACCGCCTTAACCTGATGAAAAATCAGAAAAGGAGACTCACAAGAAAGAGCAGATTCAAAAACTCTTCTAGCAGAAGAGATGGCCAAAAGAAACAATACTTTCCAAGAAAGTAATTTAATGTCCAGAGAATGCATAGGCTCAAACAGAGGAGCCGGTAAAGCCCTCAAAACCAAATTAAGACTCCAAGGAGGAGAAATTGGCTTAATGACAGGCTTGATACGAACCAAAGCCTGTACAAAACAATGAATGTCAGGAAGATTAGCAATTTTTCTGTGAAACAGAACAGAAAGAGCAGAGATTTGTCCTTTCAAGGAACTTGCAGACAAACCCTTATCCAAACCATCCTGAAGAAACTGTAAAATTCTAGGAATTCTAAAAGAATGCCAAGAGAATTTATGAGAAGAACACCATGAAATGTAAGTCTTCCAAACTCGGTAATAAATCTTTCTAGAAACAGATTTGCGAGCCTGCAACATAGTATTAATCACTGAGTCAGAGAAACCTCTATGACTAAGCACTAAACGTTCAATCTCCATACCTTCAAATTTAATGATTTGAGATCCTGATGGAAAAATGGACCTTGAGATAGAAGGTCTGGCCTTAACGGAAGTGGCCAAGGTTGGCAACTGGACATCCGAACAAGATCCGCATACCAAAACCTGTGTGGCCATGCTGGAGCCACCAGCAGTACAAATGAACGCTCCATTATGATTTTGGAAATCACTCTTGGAAGAAGAACTAGAGGCGGAAAGAGATAAGCAGGTTGATAATTCCAAGGAAGTGACAACGCATCCACTGCTTCCGCCTGAGGATCCCTGGACCTGGACAGATACCTGGGAAGTTTCCTGTTTAGATGAGAAGCCATCAGATCTATTTCTGGAAGCCCCCACATCTGAACAATCTGAAGAAACACATCTGGGTGAAGAGACCATTCTCCTGGATGTAAAGTCTGGCGACTGAGATAATCCGCTTCCCAATTGTCTATACCTGGGATATGGACCGCAGAGATTAGACAAGAGCTGGATTCCACCCATGCAAGTATCTGAGATACTTCTTTCATAGCTTGAGGACTGTGAGTCCCACCTTGATGATTGACATATGCCACGGTTGTGACATTGTCTGTCTGAAAACAAATAAACGGTTCTCTCTTCAGAAGAGGCCAAAACTGAAGAGCTCTGAGAATCGCACGGAGTTCCAAAATATTGATTGGTAATCTCGCCTCTTGAGATTTCCAAACCCCCTGCGCTGTCAGAGATCCCCAGACAGCTCCCCAACCTGAAAGACTTGCATCTGTTGAAATCACAGTCCAGGTTGGACGAACAAAAGAGGCCCCCTGAACCAAACGGTGGTGATCTAACCACCAAGTCAGAGATAGTCGAATATTGGGATTTAAGGATATTAATTGTGATATCTTTGTATAATCCCTGCACCATTGGTTCAGCATACAAAGCTGAAGAGGTCTCATGTGAAAACGAGCAAAGGAGATCGCGTCCGATGCTGCAGTCATGAGACCTCAAACCTCCATGCACATAGCTACTGAAGGGAATGACTGAGACTGAAGGTTCTGACAGGCTGAAACCAATTTCAGACGTCTTTTGTCTGTTAGAGACAAAGTCATGGATACTGAATCTATTTGGAATCCTAAAAAGGTTACCCTTGTCTGAGGAATCAAGGCACTTTTTGGTAAATTGATCCTCCAACCATGTCTTTGAAGAAACAACACTAGTTGATTCGTGTGAGATTCTGCAGAATGTAAAGACTGAGCAAGTACCAAGATATTGTCCAAATAATTAAACACCACAATACCCCGCTCTCTGATTACAGAGAGAAGGGCACCGAGAACCTTTGAAAAGATCCTTGGAGCTGTTGCTAGGCCAAAAGGAAGAGCAACAAATTGGTAATGCTTGTCTAGAAAAGAGAATCTCAGGAACTGATAATGATCTGGATGAATCGGAATATGAAGATAAGCATCCTGTAAGTCTATAGTGGACATATAATGCCCTTGCTGAACAAAAGGCAGAATAGTCCTTATAGTCACCATTTTGAATGTTGGTATTCTTACATAACGATTCAAAATTTTTAGATCCAGAACTGGTCTGAAAGAATTCTCTTTCTTTGGAACAATGCACAGATTTGAATAAAACCCCAGACCCCGTTCCAGATATGGAACTGGCACAATTACCCCGGATAACTCCAGGTCTGAAACACACTTCAGGAAAGCCTGAGCCTTTACTGGGTTCACTGGAATGCGTGAGAGAAAGAAACTTCTCACAGGCGGTCTTACCTTGAAACCTTTTCTGTACCCTTGAGGAACAATGTTCTGAATCCAATGATTTTGGAATGAATTGATCCAAACATCTTTGAAAAATCGAAGTCTGCCCCCTACCAGCTGCGCTGGAATGAGGGCCGCACCTTCATGCGGACTTGGGGGCTGGTTTTGATTTTCTAAAAGGCTTGGATTTATTCCAGACTGGAGAAGGCTTCCAATTGGAAACCGTTCCTTTAGGGGAAGGGTCAGGTTTCTGTTCCTTATTCTGACGAAAGGAACGAAAACGGTTAGCAGCCCTAAATTTACCCTTAGATTTTTTTATCCTGAGGCAAAAAAGCTCCCTTCCCCCCAGTGACAGTTGAAATTATAGAATCCAACTGAGAACCAAATAATTTATTACCTTGGAAAGATAGAGATAGCAACATTGACTTAGAAGTCATATCCGCATTCCAAGATTTAAGCCATAAAGCTCTTCTAGCTAAAATAGCTAAAGACATATACCTGACATCAATTCTAATGATATAAAAAAATGGCATCACAAATGAAATTATTAGCATGTTGAATTAGCCTAACAATGCTATATACAAACTACAGCCGGAGGAACAGTTACCACAAGTTTACAACAAATGCACTTAGCTTTGGTAGAACCGACATCAGGCAGCAGCATTCCAGATGTAGATTTTGAGACAGGGTCAGATTGAGACATCTTGCAATATGTAATAGAAAAAAACAACATATAAAGCAAAATTATCAATTTCCTTATATGACAGTTTCAGGAATGGGAAAAAATGCAAGCAGAATAAGCCTCTGGAAACCAGAAGCAAAAATACATGAAGACTTAAATAATGTCAAAAGTCTGGCGCCAAGTATGTCGCCCACAACTGACAAAAAAATTTTTAGCGCCAAAAACGTCTGCAACAAACACAAGCGTCATAGATGACGCAACTACGTGAAAATTCTCGGCGCCAAGTAACACGCCCGAAATGACGAAAATACGTCAGCAAACGTTATACTCGTGCCAAAAAAGTCTTGCGCCAAGAATGACGCAATAAATTATAGCATTTTGCGCACCCGTGAGACTAACAGCCCGCAATTTAGAAAAAAGTCAATTTGAAAAATTTCAGGTAAGAATTTTTTTTTTTTATATATGTGCATTTCCCAAAATGAAACTGACAGTCTGTAAAAAAAGGAAATATACTGATAAACCTGAATCATGGCAAATATAAGTACAAACATTATATTTAGAACTTTACATTTAAAGTGCCAAACTATAGCTAAGAGTGTCTTAATAAAGGAAAACATACTTACCAAAAGACACTCATCTACATATAGCAGATAGCCAAACCAGTACTGAAACGAGAATCAGTAGAGGTAATGGTATATAAGAGTATATCGTCGATCTGAAAAGGGAGGTAGGAGATGAATCTCTACGACCGATAACAGAGAACCTATGAAATAGATCCCCGTTAGGATGACCATTGCATTCAATAGGTGATACTCCCTTCACATCCCTCTGTCATTCACTGCACACTGAGAGGAACCGGGCTTCAGCATGCTGAGAAGCGCATATCAACGTAGAAATCTAGCACAAACTTACTTCACCACCTCCATAGGAGGCAAAGTTTGTAAAACTGAATTGTGGTGGGGGGTGTATTTATAGGCATTTTGAGGTTTGGGAAACTTTGCCCCTCCTGGTAGGAATGTATATCCCATACGTCACTAGCTCATGGACTCTTGCCAATTACATGAAAGAAACATAAATTATGCTTACCTGATAATTTCATTTTCTTCTGAAGGGAAGAGTCCACAGCTCCCACCCGTGTTTTTATCTATGAGGCGGCTGCAATTTTTTGTTCTGCTGGCACCTTTTTTCACCCTGATATTTCTCCTACTGTTCCTTGTTCCCTCGGCAGAATGACTGGGGGTTGAGGGAAGTGAGGGAGGTATTTAAGCCTTTGGCTGGGGTGGCTTTGCCTCCTCCTGGTGGCCAGGTTCTGTATTTCCCAAAAGTAATAAATGCAGCTGTGGACTCTTCCCTTCAGAAGAAAATGAAATTATCAGGTAAGCATAATTTATGTTTTTTTCATTGTTCTCTTGGTATCTTTATTTGAAAAAGCAAGAATTTAAGCTTGGGAGCTGGCCCATTTTTGGTTAAGCACCTGGGTAGCACTTTCTGATTGGTGTCTAAATGCAGCCACCAATTAGCAAAGCTACCCAGGTGCTGAACCAAAAATGGGCCGGCTTCTAAGCTTGCATTCAAATTATGATACCAAGAGAATGAAGAAAAATTGACAATAGGAGTAAATTAGAAATTTGCTTAACTTTTTTTGCTCTATCTGAATCATGAAAGTTTAGTTTTCACTAGACTATCCCTTTAAATTGTGTCGTATGTATTTGATTACTCTCCAGACCAGGACATATTGTATAACATCTTACCTCTAGTAACACTCAGAAGTTAATTTTAGGAGAAAGAGAGTTTTCTGGCATCATTTTGTTCCACCTGCCATCGTTAATCAGACACCAATTAACATCCTGACTTGGATACTTAAGAACATTTGCACAAGTTTCTGGTTCTATTCAAATGCTTTAAGCCACAACTTTTTTAGGGTAGCTAAAAACTATTCACATGTGGTGCTTACATTAACTGTAAGACACTGAAATGCCAAAGTGAATGATTTAAAGAAGACGAGTTATAGCTCTGATTGTTCATATGCCAAGAACACACATTTTATTTCTATCTAGTTTTTATATATAATGTGTTACATTCCTTTTTTATGTGAACGTTCACGTCAGATGATATATGTGTCACAGCTAATAATATATTTGCATGTTTGGATATATCCAGCTTCCGATACTTTTTAAATCTTTAAACCCTTGTTCCCTGGACAATAGATTATTGCTGCTTGGCTCAGTCAATTTAGCAGAATTTAGGTATATCATACTTTTATGTTTTACAGAATTAAAGGGTTATGAGAGCTGCCAGTACCCAATATGGCAGAAAATAGGTAGAGGGGGGGAGGGTTAGAGAGCTGTTTGGGGGGGGATCAGGGAACTTGGGGACTAAGGATGGATCCAACACTGAAGAATATATAAAAAATATGTTTGTAAATAATTTCAGTGAGAAACTTAAAGTTTGTGAAAAAGTTAACGATTTTTTTTATTTGATCGCATTTGGCGGTGAAATGGTGGCATGATATATACCAAAATGGGCCGAGATCAATACTTTGGGTTGTCTACTACACTACGCTAAAGCTAAAATTAACCCTACAAGCTACCTAATTAACCCCTTTACTGCTGGGCATAATACAAGTGTGGTGCGCAGCGGCATTTAGCGGCCTTCTAATTACCAAAAAGTAATGCCAAAGCCATAAATGTCTGCTATTGCTGAACAAAGGAGATCCCAGAGAAGAATTTACAACTATTTGTGCCATAATTGCACAAGCTGTTTGTAAATAATTTCAGTGAGAAACCTAAATTTTGGGAAAAAGTTTGGAAAAAAGTTAACAATTTTTTTTTATTTGATCTCATTTGGCGGTGAAATGGTGGCATGAAATATACCAAATTGGGCCTAGATCAATACTTTGGGGCATATGTATCAAGCTCCGAATGGAGCTTGATGCCCCGTGTTTCTGGCGAGCCTGCAGGCTCGCCAGAAACACAAGTTATGAAGCAGCGGTCACAAAGACAGCTGCTCCATAACCTGTCCGCCTGCTCTGAGCAGGCGGACACACATCGCCGGAAATCAACCCGATTGAGTACGATCGGGTTGTTTGACACCCCCCTGCAGCTCTTGTGAGCTGCTGGTGCAGTGCTGAATACGGCGAGCGTATTGCTCACCGTATTTAGCGAGGTCTGGCGGACCTGATCCGCAGTGTCGGATCAGGTCCGACTGACCTTAATAACTAGAGGCCTTTGGGTTGTCTGCTAAAATATATATATAAAATGTGAAGGGTTATTCAGGGATTCCTGACAGATATCAGTGTTACAATGTAACTATCGCTAATTTAAAAAAAAAAAAAAAAAATGGTTTGGAAATAGCAGTGTGCTACTTGTACTTATTGCCCTATAACTTGCAAAAAAAAAGCAAAGAACATGTAAACATTAGATATTTCAAAACTCAGGACAAAATTTAGAAACTATTTAGCATGGGTATTTTTTGAGAGTTTTAGCTGTGTAACAGATTTTGGGGGTCAAAGTTAGAAAAAGTGTTTTTTTCCATTTGTTCATCATATTTTATAATTTTTTTTATAGTAAATTATATGATATGATGAAAATAATGGTATCTTTAGAAAGTCCATTTATTGTCGAGAAAAATGGTATATAATATGTGTGGGTACATTAAATGAGTAAGAGGAAAATTACAGCTAAACACAAACACTGCAGAAATGTAAAAATAGCCCTGGTCCAGAACTAAGAAAATTGAAAAATTGTCTAGTCACTAAGGGGTTAACAAGATAGATAACCCCTTTATTACCAATTCCCTAGTTTTGCATAACCAACACTGTTATATTAATATACGTTCTACCTCTGTAATAACCTTGTATTTAAGCCCCTGCAAACTGCCCCCTTATCTCAGTTCTTTTGACAGACTTGCATGTTAGCCAATCAGTGCTGACTCCTAGGTTACTCCACGGGTGTGAGCGCAATGTTATCTATATGGCCCACATGAACTAACAGCCTCTAGTTTTGAAAAACTGTCAAAATGCATTCAGATAAGAGTCAGCCTTCAGGGGCTAAGAAATTAGCATATGAACCTACCTCGGTTTAGCTTTCAACTAAGAATACCAAGAGAACAAAGTAAAATTGATGATAAAAGTAAATTGGAAAGTTGTTTAAAATGTCATGGTCTATTTGAATCATAAAAGTTTAATTTTGACTAGACTGTCCCTTTAACAGTTACTTACGGCTAGATTGCGAGTTTTGCGGTAAGAGCTGTGCGGTGCTAACCTGCACGTTATTGTCACCGCTCACTTACCTACAGCGCTGGTATTACAGGTTTTCCTAAACCCGGCGTTATTAGGTAAGAAGTGAGCTTAGAGCAAAATTGTGCTCCATACTGCACTCCAATACCAGCGCTGCTTAAGTCAGCGGTGAGCTGGTTGTACGTGCTTGTGCACGATTTCCCCATAGACATCAATGGGGAGAGCCATCTGAAAAAAAGCAGCGTAAAGCTCCGTAACGCAGCCCCATTGATTCCTATAGGGAAACTAAATTTATGTTTACACCTAACACCCTAACATGAACCCCGAGTCTAAACACCCCTAATCTTACACTTATTAACCCCTAATCTGCCGCCCCCGACATCGCCGACACCTACATTATATTTATTAACCCCTAATCTGCCGCCCCGACATCGCCGACTCCTACATTATACTTATTAACCCCTAATCTGCTGCCCCCAACATCGCTGACACCTACATTATACGTATTAACCCCTAATCTGCCGCCCCCAAGGTTGCTGCCACTATAATAAACATATTAACCCCTAAACCGCCGTACTCCCGCATCGCAAACACTAGTTAAATATTATTAACCCCTAATCTGCCGCCCCTAACATCGCCGCCACCTACCTACATTTATTAACCCCTAATCTGCCGCCCCCAACATCGCCGCCACTATACTAAATTTATTAACCCCTAAACCTAACCCCAACACCCCATAACTTAAATGTAATTAAAATAAATCTAAATAAAAATTCCTATCATTACCTAAATAATTCCTATTTAAAACTAAATACTTACCTATAAAATAAACCATAAGCTAGCTACAATATAATTAATAGTTACATTGTATCTAGCTTAGGTTTTATTTTTATTTCACAGGCAAGTTTGTATTTATTTTAACTAGTTAGAATAGTTATTAAATAGTTATTAACTATTTACTAGCTACCTAGCTAAAATAATTACAAATTTACTTATAAAATAAAACCTAACCTGAGTTACACTAACACCTAACCTTACACAACAATTAAATAAATTACATAAATTAAATACAATTACCTAAATTACAAAAAAAACAAAACACTAAATTACACAAAATAAAAAGCAAATTATCAGATATTTAAACTAATTACACCTAATCTAATAGCCCTATCAAAATAAAAAAGCCCCCCCCAAATAAAAAAAAAACCCTAGCCTAAACTAAACTACCAATAGCCCTTAAAAGGGCCTTTTGCGGGGCATTGCCCCAAATAAATCAGCTCTTTTACCTGTAAAAAAAATACAAACAACCCCCCCAATAGTAAAACCCACCACCCACACAACCAACCCCTCAAATAAAAACCTAAGCTCCCCATAAGCTAGTTACAATATAATTAATAGTTACATTGTATCTAGCTTAGGTTTTATTTTTATTTCACAGGCAAGTTTGTATTTATTTTAACTAGGTAGAAGAGTTACTAAATAATTATTAACTATTTACTAACTACCTAGCTAAAATAAATACAAATTTACCTGTAAACTAAAACCTAACCTGTTTTACACTAACACCTAACTTTACACAGCAATTAAATAAATTACATAAATGAAATACAATTACCTAAATTACAAGAAAAAACAAACACTAAATTACACAAAATAAAAAACTAATTATCAGATATTTAAACTAATTACACCTAATCTAATAGCCCTATCAAAATAAAAAAGCCCCCCCAAAATAAAAAAAAACCCTAGCCTAAACTAAACTACCAATAGCCCTTAAAAGGGCCATTTGCAGGGCATTGCCCCAAAGAAATCAGCTCTTTTACCTGTAAAAAAAAATACAAACAACCCCCCCAACAGTAAAACCCACCACCCACACAACCAACCCCCCAAATAAAAACCTAACTAAAAAAACCTAAGCTCCCCATTGCCCTGAAAAGGGCATTTGGATGGGCATTGCCCTTAAAAGGGCATTTAGCTCTATTGCTGCCCAAGCCCTAACCTAAAAATAAAACTCACCAATAAACGCTTTAAAAAACCTAACACTAACCCCTGAAGATCCACTTACAGTTTTGAAGAGCCGACATCTATCCTCAACAAAGCCGGGAGAAGTCCTTAACGAAACCGAGAGAAGTCTTCATCCAAGCCGGCAGAAGTGGTCCTCCAGACAGGCAGAAGTCTTCATCCAGATGGCATCTTCTATCTTCATCCATCCGGCGAGGAGCGGGTCCATCTTCAAGACATCCGGCGTGGAGCATCCTCTTCTTCCGACGTCTAATGAAGAATGAAGGTTCCTTTAAATGACGTCATCCAAGATGGCATCCCTTGAATTCTGATTGGCTAATAGAATTCTATCAGCCAATCAGAATTAAAGGTGAAAAATTCCTATTGGAATTTTACAGGTAAAAAAAGCTGATTTCTTTGGAGGAAATGCCCTGCAAAGGGCCCTTTTAAGGGCTATTGGTAGTTTAGTTTAGGCTAGGTTTTTTTTTTATTTTGGGGGGGCTTTTTTATTTTGATAGGGCTATTAGATTAGGTGTAATTAGTTTAAATATCTGATAATTAGTTTTTTATTTTGTGTAATTTAGTGTTTGTTTTTTTTGTAATTTAGGTAATTGTATTTCATTTATGTAATTTATTTAATTGCTGTGTAAAGTTAGGTGTTAGTGTAAAACAGGTTAGGTTTTAGTTTACAGGTAAATTTGTATTTATTTTAGCTAGGAAGTTAGTAAATAGTTAATAATTATTTAGTAACTCTTCTACCTAGTTAAAATAAATACAAACTTGCCTGTGAAATAAAAATAAAACCTAAGCTAGATACAATGTAACTATTAGTTATATTGTAGCTAGCTTAGGGTTTATTTTATAGGTAAGTATTTAGTTTTAAATAGGAATTATTTAGGTAATGATAGGAATTTTTATTTAGATTTATTTTAATTATATTTAAGTTAGGGGGTGTTAGGGTTAGTCTTAGGTTTAGGGGTTAATAACTTTAGTATAGTGACGGGGCGGCAGATTAGGGGTTAATAACAGTAATGTAGGTTGCGGCGATGTTAGGGATAGCAGATTAGGGGTTAATAATATTTAACTAGTGTTTGCAATGCGGGAGTGCGGCGGTTTAGGGGTTAATATGGTTATTATAGTGGCGGCGATGTCTGGAGCGGCAGATTAGGGGTTAATAACTTTATTTTAGTGTTTGCGATGCGGGAGGGCCTTGGTTTATGGGTTAATAGCTAGTTTATGGGTGTTAGTGTACTTTTTAACACTTTAGTTATGAGTTTTATGCTACAGCTTTGTAGCATAAAACTCATAACTTCTGACTTTAGAATGCTTTACGAATCTTGCGGTATAGGCTGTACCGCTAATTTTTTGGCCTCCAAAAAAAGCTTGTAATACCGGCGCTATGGAAGTCCCATTGAAAAAAGACTTTACGGAAATTGCATAAGTTAATTTGCGGTACGGCCAAAAAAGTGTGCGGGACAGCTGTACCTACAAGACCCATAATAGCAGCGGTAGTGAAAAAGCAGCATTACGAGCCTTAACGTTGCTTTTTTACTCATAACGCAAAACTCGTAATCTAGTCTTTTTCAATGTCGACACAATTACAATCAAAAATTTGTTTCGTTTCAGTTCGGATCGATTTGGATCGATTCGAATTTCGGTTCGGATCTATTCGAATTCGGAAAAATTAGAATGAATTCGTTTTGGATTCATTCAGATTCTTTCGGATTCAGAAAAAAATTTGTTTCGGTTCGATTTGATTCGGTTCGAATCGATTCGGAAATTCGGAATTTCGGTAAGTGTTAGGTGGGATGTGCTGTGTATTACACTAGTATTATGTACTGTATATTAGGTTTAACCCATAGCAGAGTGATAAAACCTAATATACTGTACAATACTAGTGTAATACACGGCCATCCGAATCTACCGAATACATCCGAATCGATTCGGATGTATTCAAATGGATTTGGATGTATTCGATTCGATTCGGATTTATTCGGTAGATTCGGCAGTATTTTAATTCGGAAATTCAAATCGATCCGAATCTCTGAATTTTCCGAATTTTTGAATCGATCTGAAACGAATCGCACATGTCTACTATTGGGACACACCTCAATAATCAACATTGTTTCAACTTTGAGGACTACTTAAAAGACACCTATTGATACAATAGGATATACAATTATATCTATCTATTATAAAGGAAATAGAACTGTATTTTATTACCACCATATCCACTAAGGCATCTTATTCTCAGGCATTATAAATTAAGGCCTACCTCTTTCTTATTTTAATTCTATCGGTTTAGATACCGATTGATAGTACTATCAATTTAGGGAAGTATTTTTTATTTGTGAATCTGACACCGGTGTCATTTATTTTATTTTATTATTACATAGGTATAACCTATAACTTGTATAAAATAAACAATTCCTTTTTTAATTATATTCAAATTCTTTGTATTTTGTACTGTAACATCTGAAGCTAGTCTCAGCAAAGGGTTTATATTTTTTAATCTGTTATTGAACTGACACACATTAATTATATATATGGCAGCGACCTTGGATCTTGACAAGTAAATTTAGAAACTATAATTAGTTCGAAATAAATTAGAGTTTCAAAACACTGGGAAGCAGGATTTATTTGCACCACCTTTAACAATCCTTGAATTTCTTTATATGTCTCTATACTTGTACCAGTCCTGTTTGTTTATCACAATTCAAATTCTCAATACTTAACAACATACTTACAGGACTATTCTTCACTTTACAAATTCAAATGACTTGATAAACCCTGTAAACACTTAAAGGGACATGAAACCCAAAAATTTTCTTTCATGATTTAGACAGAGCACACAAATTTAAACAACTTTCCAATGTACTTCTTTTATCTAATTTGCTTCGTTCCCTTTGTATACTTTGTTTTAAAGCATATCTAATTAGGCTCAGAAGCTGGGAGCTAGCTACTGATTGGTGGCTGCACATATATGCCTCTTGTGATTGGCTTACCAATGTGTTCAGCTAGTTCCCAGTAAAACATTGCTGCTTCTTCAAGAAAGGATTCTAAGTGAATGAAGCAAAATTGATAATAGAAGTAAATTGAAAAGTTGTTAACATATGTATGCTCTATCTAAATCATGAAAGACAATATTTGGGTTTAATGTCCCTTTAACTTATTACTGAGCATCCCAAATGTTTTTTTTAATGAAACACTGGTTTTGTTAATGGGCAAAACACACTGAGATTAGGTCCACCATATTGGATGACATCACCAAACAGATGCTTGAACAGCAAAAGTGAAAACAATTTGTAGTAAGCACTTTTACACTAGTAAAATTGAGTGCAATTGATAACTGCACAAACAGATATGCCCACTAATGTCCCTGTTTAAATCCCTTAGAGACACACACAAATCTCTATGAACAGATGAATTACTAGACATCTGCATTCAGATCCTTTGTTAGGAAGAAGGTAGTCGCTTGTGGCATTTGTTTTCACAAGAATAAATTCGGCTTTCGAAAAGAGCTGAAGGCCAGGAGCGGCCGCCTAAAGAAGAATCCAAATGTCTATTGATTACAAACACGTCACCTATTTGTGTCACAAAGACACCCCAGCCAAAGGCTTAAATACTCCCCCCCTACTTCCCTCATATTCCAGTCATTCCTTGCCTTTCGTCACAGGAGGTTGGCAGAGAAGTGTCAGAAGACTCGGAGTAGTTCCTTATGAAGGGTATCTACCCTTCGAAATGGGACTGGAGTTTTAAGTAGTCTTGTCAGCCTCTCAGTGAGAGCATTGACGATTATTAGAGTCTGGAGATGCTGGGAGAGTCTTTCTGCAAACTCATCTAGACTCGTATTAACAGCAACTAAGCAATCAGTGTTGACGAGTTTCACTGCCTGCTTCCATCACTCAAGTCCATGTCAGGAGCAATGCTACAAGACTTTCAAACTTGAGAGGCTATGATTCTGTTCCACAGCATAGATTCCGGTAAGATCATTTCATTTTTTATACACATATGATAACGCAAGAAGACAGTCACAGTGTGGCTCCTTTTATCTGTATGGAATCAAGGGTTAATATCTCCGGAAGGAGATTATTGAACAGGGGGGATTAATCACATAATTTTATTTTATTATGATTATGATGCGACATGTTTGAGATGAGGCTCAGGCAGATGTTGGAACGTACAGGTTTTACTTTCGTTTTTGGAAGCTGCGCAGCCTGAAAGGCTTGGCGCTTTTTTCCCCCTATTATAGCAGGGGCGGTCCTGCATTGTGCACCATGTGACCGGGTGTGGTTACACTGATTTCCTCTTTCCTGACCGTGCGGCTTACCGGAGAAGAAGCCGTTTCTCTGTTTGGCTTGGGTCATAGGAGGTGGTGAGTGCCCCAGCCATTGGGGGTATAAAGGTGCTGTTTATCTTATTATTTAATAGTCTGCTTTATAAGTGCAAGCTATGGAGGATTCTGATGCGTTAGAGGGTACTCCCTCTTTACCTAAGTCTAATACCTGTCTATATTGTGAGGAGGCCACGGTATGCCCGCCTGCTCAATTATGTTCCACATGCCTTGATAAAGTAATCATGTCAAAGAAGGTTAATATATTTGATACCACTGAGCCGTTCACCTCTGAGGAGTCTCCGTCCCGTGAGGTGCGCATCCTACAGTTATCTCCTAATACACATGCAGCTTCCCGTAGCACTCTTAATCCTCCATCTGGAGGGGCCCTTTTACCACCAGACTTTACTGAGCAATTACAAATGGCAGTGTCAGTGGCCTTTAGTGCTTTAACTTGCCCTGCTAAGCACAAACGAAAGGTAAAATATTGCTATCCTTCCCAGGGGTCATCTACTAGCCTATTGTATTTATCTGATACAAGATTATCCAATGATGAAGACGCCTCTGGTACTTTAGAGGGGGCTCTTTCTGGGTCGGCATCTGCTGCCTCTAAGCCTCCAGCTGTGGAGGAACCAGACTTTAGATTTAGGATTGAACATTTACGCTTTCTGCTAAAGCAAGTTTTGGCTACTTTAGAGGTTCCAGAGCCTAAATTGCCTAAGGAACCTTTGATTCCTAAATTAGATAAGGTTTAAGAGGACAGGGTTGTACCACAGACTTTCCCGGTTCCCGTAAAGATGGCGAACATTATTAAGAATGAATGGGAAAGAATTGGTTCTTCATTTTCCCCTTCTTCTTCCTTTAAAAGATTGTTCTCTGTTCCAGACTCTCAATTGGAATTGTGGGGTTCCATCTTCAAGGTGGATGGCGCTATCTCCACGCTTGCTAAATGCACTACTATCCCGCTTGAGGATAGTTCGTCGTTTAAAGGGCCCATGGATAAGAAGATAGAAACTCTGTTAAGAAAGATGTTTCAACATACGGGATATTTGTTTCAAGCGGCGGTTGCTGTGGTTGCTGGAGCGGCTACCTACTGGTGCGACTCTTTATCTGAGTTGATCGAGGTGGAGGGTCCCTTCGACGTGATCCAAGAAAGAATTAAGGCCTTAAGGCCGGCTAATTCTTTTATTTGTGATGAAAATATGCAGATTATTCGCCTGAATGCCAAGGCTTCAGGTATTTCTGTTCAAGCATGTAGGGCACTCTGGCTGAAGTCCTGGTCTGCGGATATGACTTTGAAGTCAAGACTTCTTTCCTTTCCATTTAAGGGAAAGATTCCATTTGATCCAGGCCTGGACTCAATTATCTCCACGGTTACTGGAGGCAAAGGTGCCTTTTTACTGCAGGATAAGAAGAACAAACCTAAGGGACAAGATCCTAATTTTCGTTCCTTTCTTTCGGATAAATCCCAATGTCTGCAGCTCCCTGCAAAGCCTTGGCAATCCAAGGGGACTTGGAAGCCGGCTCAGTCTTGGAATAAATCCAAGTAGAACAAGAAGCCCGCCGAGACAAAGTCGGCATGAAGGGGTGGCCCCCGTTCCAGCTATGGATCTTGTAGGGGCAGACTGCACTCTTTTCGGAAGCTTGGTTTGGGGACATGAGGTCATCGCTCAGGGATACAGGATAGTCTTCAAGGCCAGAAAAGAGAGAGGCCTTTCTAGGGTGTGTGAGGGATCTCTCCTCCCTGTGAGTCATTGTCCTGGTATCTCTTGCAGAAAGAGGTCTGGGATACTACTCAAACCTTTTTGTGGTCCCAAAGAAGGAGGAAACTTTCCGCACGATTCTGGGCCTAAAGTGCTTAAACAGATTCCTATCTGTCCTCTCGTTCAAGATGGAGACAATAAGGTCCATCCTTCACTTAGTTCAGGAAGGACAGTTGATGACCACGATAGATCTGAAGGATGCCTACTTCACGTTCCAATACACAAGGAACACTTCAAGTTCCTAAGGTTTGCGTTCCTGGACCAGCATTTCCAGTTTATTGCACTTCCGTTTGGTCTAGCTACTGCACCAAGAGTTTTTACGAAGGTTCTAGGGGCTCTGCTTGCAGTGGCCAGAACCAGAGGTATAGCAGTAGCTCCATACTTGGACGATATTCTGGTTCAAGCACCATCCTGTCGTCTGGCAGAAGACCATTCGAAAGCCACTTTATTTCTTCTTCGATCTCATGGATAGAAGATAAACTTAGAAAGTTCTCTTATTCCCAATACCAGGGTGGAATTCCTGGGTACTATAATAGATTCTATATCCATGAGGATATTCCTTACAGACCAGAGATGTTACAAGCTAACTTCCTCTTGTCTTGCCCTCCAGACCTCCTTAAGGCCCTCTGTGGCTTGTTGTATGGAGGTGATTGGTCTCATGGTGTCCAGCATGGACATTATTCCTTTTGCCAGATTCCATCTCAGACCACTTCAGCTGTGCATGCTGAGACAGTGGAATGGCAATCATTCGGATCTGGCTCAACAGATTTCTCTGGACAGATTTGCTCTCCTAGTAGCTCTGTCCAGATCATCTGTCCCAATCGACATCCTTCTTGAGACCATCCTGGGAGATTGTGACTATGGACGCAAGTCTCTCTGGATGGGGAGCTGTTTGGGGTGCCAGGAAGGCACAGGCCTATGGACTCGAGAGGAATCCCTCCTCCCGATCAACATTTTGGAACTTCGAGCAATCTTCAATGCTCTGAAGGCTTGGCCTCTTCTGGGTTTGTCCCAGTTTATCAGATTCCAATCAGACAACATGACCTCGGTGGCTTACATCAACCATCAGGGGGGAACGAGGAGCTACCTAGCAATGAGGGAAGTATCTCGGATTCTGGAGTGGGCGGAGGCCCACAACTGCTCGCTGTCAGCAATCCACATTCCGGGTGTGGACAACTGGGAAGTGGATTTCCTCAGCAGACAATCCTTTCTTCCGGGGGAATGGTCTCTCCATCCTGTGGTGTTTGCAGAGATTTGCAACAGATGGGGGACACCGGAGATAGATCTCATGGCATCCCGGCTCAATTCCAAGCTACCCAGATATGGGTCTCGGTCCAGGGATCCTCAGGTGGAGCTAATAGATGCATTAGCAGTGCCTTGGAGGTTCAATCTAATTTAAATTTTTCCGCCGTTACCACTTCTCCCTCGTGTAGTGGCCTTCATCAAGCAGGAGCAGGCTTCAGTGATACTGATTGCTCCATCGTGGCCACGAAGGATGTGGTTTGCGGACCTGGTGGGGATGTCCTCATCTCCTCCATGGAAGTTACCTTGCCGCAGGGATCTGCTGGAACAGGGTCTCTTTGTTCATCAAAATCTAGATTCTCTGAAGCTGACTGTGTGGAGATTGAACGCTTAGTCTTAGCCAAGAGAGGTTTCTCTGAGAGGGTTATTGACACTCTATTTCAGGCTTGTAAGCCTGTTACTCGTTTCATCTATCATAAGGTGTGGAGAGCTTACTTATTCTGGTGTGAAGAACGTGGTTTCGCCTGGCATAAGGTTAAGGCTGCCAGGATTTTTTCCTTTTTCCAGGAGGGTCTGAAGAAGGGCCTTTCTGCCAGTTCCCTGAGGGGACAGATTTCAGCCTTTTCTGTTTTGCAACACAAGAGGCTCGCAGAGCTCCCTGACCTGCAATCCTTCATTAAGTCTCTGATCAGGATCAGACCTGTGTTTAGATCTAACGCTCCACCTTGGAGTTTGAATCTTGTTCTTAAGTTTTTGCAATGGGCTCCGTGTGAGCCTATGCATTCGGTTGACATTAAATTGTTGTCCTGGAAGGTCCTTTTTCTATTGGCTATTGCGTCGGCACGACACTGATAAGGCTGTCCTACGTACTCGTTTGGGTTTTCTTCCTAAGGTGGTGTCTGATCGTAACATCAATCAGGAGATTGTGGTTCCTTCCTTGTGTCCTAATCCTTCTTCTTTGAAGGAACGTTTTCTTCATAATTTGGATGTGGTTCGAGCTTTGAAGTTTTATCTTCAAGCTACTAAGGATTTTAGACAAACTTCTTCCTTGTTTGTTATCTACTCTGGGAAGCGTAAGGGTCTGAAGGCTTCTTCGACTTCCTTATCTTTTTGGTTGAGGAGTGTTATACGCTTAGCTTATGAGTCAGCGGGACTTAAACCTCCTCAGAGGATTACAACTCATTATACTAGAGTGGTGGCTTCCTCTTTGGTCTTTAAGAACGAGGCCTCTATGGATCAGATTTGTAAGGCGCTACCTGGTCCTCCTTAGATACTTTTTCAAAATTCTACAAATTTGACGTTTTTGTTTCGGCTGAAGCAGCTTTTGGGAAAAAGGTTTTGCAGGCTGTGGTGCCCTCAGATTAGGGTCCGCCTTTCTTTTACCCCTCCCGTTATCATTCAGTGTCCTCTAGAGCTTGGGTATAGTTTTCCTAACAGTAAGGAATTATGCTGTGGACTCTCCTCATATTAAGAAGGAAAACATAAATTATGCTTACCTAATAATTTAATTTCCTTCTGTATGAAAGGCAGCGGCCCCCAACCCGTATACTCCGATGGGCGGAACTCAAATTTGTTCTCTCTTCTGGCACCATTTATACCCTCATATTTCTCCTATTGTTCCTTGTTCCCTTGGCAGAATGACTGGGATATGAGGGAATTAGGGGAGTATTTAAGCCTTTGGCTGGGGTGTCTTTGCCTCCTCCTCGTGGCCAGGTTCAGTATTTCCCAACAGTAAGGAATGATGCCGTGGACTCTCCTTATACAGAAGGAAATTAAATTATCAGGTAAGCATAATTTATGTTTTTGTTTCTTATTAATAATATGCATTTCATTTTTCAATTACAAAATTGTGAAATTAAAGGGACACGAAACCCCAAATTTTTCTTTCATAATTCGGACAGAGCATGTGATTTTAATCAACTTTCTAATTTACTTCTGTCCTCTAATTTGCTTTGTTCTCTTTGTATGCTTTTGTTAAAAGTCATAACTAGGTAGGCTCAGGAACACCAATGTACTACTGGGAGAAAGCTGCTGATTGGTGGCTGCACATATATAACTGTTGTTGTTGGCTCAACCAAAGTGTTCAGCTAGCTCCCAGTAGTGCATTACTGCTCCTTCTGTCAACAAAGGTTACCAAGAGAATGCAGATTTGGTAATATAAGTAAATTAGAAAGTTGTTTAAAATTGTATACTCTGTCTGAATCATAAAATAAAAATTTGGGGTTTCATATCCCTTTAAAGGGACACTGTACCCAAAATTTTTGTTTCGTGATTCAGATTGAGCATGAAATTTTAAGCAACTTTCTAATTTACTCCTATTATAAAATTTTCTTCATTCTCTTGGTATCTTTATTTAAAATGCAAGAATGTAAGTTTAGATGCCGGCCCATTTTTGGTGAACAACCTGGGTTGTCCTTGCTGATTGGTGGATAAATCCATCCACCAATAAAAAAGTGCTGTCCAGAGTACTGAAACCAAAAAAAAGCTTAGATGCCTTCTTTTTCAAATAATGATAGCAAGAGAACGAAGACAAATTGATAATAGGAGTAAATTAGAAAGTTGCTTAAAATTGCATGCTCTTTCTGAATTACAAAAGAAAAAATTTGGGTACAGTGTCCCTTTAAGTAAAGAATAATCTAGGTATACATCATAAAACTTGAGAATTTATGTTGAGTAACCCGTCCCTTTATGAGGAGGTTGTGGAGTTAAATAATCTTGGACAGATTCATCCTGCTAGCTCCCGTAATGCGTTGCTGCTTTTTCAACAAAAGATACCAAGGGAATGTAGCAAATTTTATAATAGAAATAAATTGGAAAGTTGTTTAAAAATGTATACTCTATCTGTATCATGAAAGAAAAAGTTGGGCTTTTATGTCCCTTTAACAATGTATATAAGGATTTCATGCTGTTTTCAAAGAATTAACAATTGTGAGCCTTGCAGGTATTAACAGCAGAAGCATAGATGTATTGTGATCCACACTGACAATACCAGACAAAATTTACAAATTGGTGTCTATGATAAACAAGTGAAAGATTGTAATAATCCCCATTGTTCTATGTTTAGCCGTCGTAAAATGATAAAACCCCTCTTAAACAGATGAGAACAAATGAGCAAGTGCTTTACATTCTAAAATAAATATAAGATATTGTATTATCAAATATAAAATTCTTTAAATTATCTAGACCAATTATAAATACTTAGATGACCAAACCGTATGATAACAGATATATATTTAAAGGGACAGTCTACACCAAAATTGTTATTGTTTAAAAAGATAGATAATGCCTTTACTACCCATTCCCCTGCTTTGCACAACCAACATTGTTATATTAATATACGTTATAACATTTAAACCTCTAAATTACTGCCTGTTTCTAAGCCACTACAGACAGCCTCTTATCACATGCTTTTTTATTAGCATTTATTTACAACAGTAGACTGCTAGTTCATGTGGACCATATAGATAACATTATGTGCACGCCCGGAGAGTTATTTAAAAGTCAGCACAACACAGCACTAATTGGCTAAAATACAAGTCAAAAGATAATAAATAAAAAGTCATGTGATCAGGGGGCTGTCAGAAGATGCTTAAATGCAAGGAAATCACAGAGGTAAAGAGTGTATTAATATAACTGCTGGTTATGCAAAACTGGGGAATGGGTAATAAAGGGATTATCTATCTTTTAAAACAATAACAATTCTAGAGTAGATTGTCCCTTTAATTATGTTAAAAATTGCTTGGGTTTTAGATCTCTTTATATATATATATATATTTAAATTTAAATATAATAACTTGACTTGATAACAACTGCAAGGATCTGCAGTACAAAGAATACCTTGTATGGCAGACACTGCAGTAATGTGTCTCTAGCACTGAAACTAATGTTTAAACCATTCCTCTGCTTTCATTCTGCCATAATACTTGTGTAATGATGAATTTGTTTTTTAAGCTTAAATCTAAGTGATGAAGGATCTATTTGACTTTAGGAAGTACAATTCTGCTGACTTACGGAAGTAAAGCAGACTTATACAGTAGCCAGAATTCAATGTTTGTAATTTTAGACAGTCATGATATATATTGTTATGTCTCAAGAGGATTGCAATACCCTTGCTTATGTCTGAAATATTCATTTTGTGCTACATACAAGCAGAATAAAACAGGCTCAGACTAGAACATTTGTCTTATTGAGAGTTTACCCTGTGAAAAAAAGTGGTTTTCATTCTAATGCACCAGAATGTATCACAATAGCCTGTGGAATCCATTTATCAATCTGTTGGAGCAGTTTGGAGCCTACGTGGTGCAGGTTTGTACAAGCCTAAAATCCGCTCTTTAAATATCCAATCAGGATGCTTGTCCTGGGACTTACAAGGGAGCATGTATCTGGCATGTACTTTCCAATTTACTTCTATTATCAAGTTTACTTTGTTCTATTGGTATCCTTTGTTGAAAAGCAGACTGGAAGGTGTAGGAGCATGCACATGACTCTTGGTATCCTTTGTTGAAAAGAATTTAGGAGCGTGCACGTGTCTGGAGCAATATATGGCAGCAGTTTTATAACTGTTATACATTTACAAGAACAGTGTTTCATTTACTGCTCCAGAAATGTGCACACTGTTCTCCTAGTATTGATATCTAGATAGGTAAAGTAAATAAAAGAGTATACTCTGTTTGAATCATGAACAGAGGTTGTGTGTTGTAATGATAGAGGAACTGGTTGTAGAGCTGTAACAGAGGTTGTGTGTTCTAATGATACAGGAACTGGTTGTAGAGCTGTAACAGAGGTTGTGTGTTGCAGTAATACAGGAACTGGTTGCAGAGCTGTAACAGAGGTTGTGTGTTGCAGTAATACAGGAACTGGTTGTAGAGCTGTAACAGAGGTTGTGTGTTGCAGTGATACAGAAACTGGTTGTAGAGCTGTAACAGAGGTTGTGTGTTGCAGTGATACAGGAACTGGTTGCAGAGCTGTAACAGAGGTTGTGTGTTGCAGAAATACAGGAACTGGTTGTAGAGCTGTAACAGAGGTTGTGTGTTGCAGTGATACAGGAACTGGTTGTAGAGCTGTAACAGAGGTTGTGTGTTGCAGTAATACAGGAACTGGTTGTAGGGCTGTAACAGAGGTTGTGTGTTGCAGTGATACAGGAAGTGGTTGTAGAGCTGTAACAGAGGTTGTGTGTTGCAGTGATACAGGAACTGGTTGTAGAACTGTAACAGAGGTTGTGTGTTCCAGTGATACAGGAACTGGTTGTAAAGCTGTAACAAAGGTTGTGTGTTGCAGTAATACAGGAACTGGTTGTAGAGCTGTAACAGAGGTTGTGTGTTGTAGTGATACAGGAACTGGTTGTAGAGCTGTAACAGAGGTTGTGTGTTGTAGTGATACAGGAACTGGTTGTAGAGCTGTAACAGAGGTTGTGCGTTGTAGTGATACAGGAACTGGCTGTAGAGCTGTAACAGAGGTTGTGTGTTCTAATGATACAGGGACTGGTTGTAGAGCTGTAATAGAGGTTGTGTGTTGCAGTGATACAGGAACTGGTTGTAGAGCTGTGACAGAGGGTGTGTGTTTCAGTGATACAGGAACTAGTTGTAGAGCTGTAACAGAGGTTGTGTGTTGCAGTGATACAGGAACTAGTTGTAGAGCTGTAACAGATGTTGTGTGTTGCAGTAATACATTAACTGTTTGTAGAGCTGTAACAGAGGTTGTGTGTTTCAGTGATACAGGAACTGGTTGTAGAGCTGTAACAGAGGTTGTGTGTTTCAGTGATACAGGAACTGGTTGTAGAGCTGTAACAGAGGTTGTGTGTTTCAGTGATACAGGAACTGGTTGCAGAGCAGTAACAGAGGTTGTGTGTTGCAGTAATACAGGAACTGGTTCAGAGTTGTAACAGAGGTTGTGTGTTTCACTGATAGAGGAACTGGTTGTAGAGCTGTAACAGAGGCCGTGTGTTGCAGTAATACAGGAACTGGTTGTAGAGCTGTAACAGAGGTTGTGTGTTTCAGTGATAGAGGAACTTGTTGCAGAGCTGTAACAGAGGTTGTGTGTTGCAGTAATACAGGAACTGGTTGCAGAGCTGTAACAGAGGTTGTGTGTTTCAGTGATAGAGGAACTGGTTGTAGAGCTGTAACAGAGGTTGTGTGTTGTAATGATACAGGAACTAGTTGTAGAGCTGTAACAGAGGCCGTGTGTTGCAGTAATACAGGAACTGGTTGTAGAGCTGTAACAGAGGTTGTGTGTTTCAGTGATACAGGAACTTGTTGCAGAGCTGTAACATAGGTTGTGTGTTGCAGTAATACAGGAACTGGTTGCAGAGCTGTAACAGAGGTTGTGTGTTGCAGTGATACAGGAACTAGTTGCAGAGCTGTAACAGAGGTTGTGTGTTGTAATGATACAGGAACTGGTTGTAGAGCTGTAACAGAGGTTCTGTGTTGTAATGATACAGGAACTTGTTGTAGAGCTATAACAAAGGTTGTGTGTTGCAGTGATAAAGGAACTGATTGTAGAGCTGTAACATAGGTTGTGCATTGAATTGCTAATGGAACTGGTTGTAGAGCTGTAACAGAGGTTTTGTGTTTCAGTGATACAGGAACTGGTTGTAGAGCTGTATCAGAGGTTGTGTGTTGTAATGATACAGGAACTGGTTGTAGAGCTGTAACAGAGGTTGTGTGTTGCAGTGATAGAGGAACTGGTTGTAGAGCTGTAACAGAAGTTGTGTGTTTCAGTGATACAGGAACTGGTTGTAGAGCTGTAACAGAGGTTGTGTGTTTCAGTGATACAGGAACTGGTTGCAGAGCAGTAACAGAGGTTGTGTGTTTCAGTGATACAGGAACTGGTTGTAGAGCTATAACAGAGGTTGTGTGTTTCAGTGATAGAGGAACTGGTTGTAGAGCTGTAACAGAGGCTGTGTGTTGCAGTAATACAGGAACTGGTTGTAGAGCTGTAACAGAGGTTGTGTATTTCAGTGATACAGGAACTGGTTGTAGAGCTGTAACAGAGGCTGTGTGTTGCAGTAATACAGGAACTGGTTGTAGAAATGTAACATAGGTTGTGTGTTGCAGCGATAAAGCAATTGGTTGTAGAGCTGTAACAGACGTTGTGTGTTTCAGTGATAGAGGGACTGGTTCTAGAGGTGTAACAGAGGCTGTGTGTTGCAGTAATACAGGAACTGGTTGTAGAGCTGTAACAGAGGTTGTGTGTTGCAGCGATACAGGAATTGGTTGTAGAGCTGTAACAGAGGTTGTGTGTTTCAGTGATAGAGGAACTGGTTGTAGAGCTGTAACAGAGGCTGTGTGTTGCAGTAATACAGGAACTGGTTGTAGAGCTGTAACAGAGGTTGTGTGTTGCAGCGATACAGGAATTGGTTGTAGAGCTGTAACAGAGGTTGTGTGTTTCAGTGATACAGGAACTGGTTGTAGAGCTGTATCAGAGGTTGTGTGTTGTAATTATACAGGAACTGGTTGTAGAGCTGTAACAGAAGTTGTGTGTTTCAGTGATACAGGAACTGGTTGTAGAGCTGTAACAGAGGTTGTGTGTTTCAGTGATACAGGAACTGGTTGTAGAGCAGTAACAGAGGTTGTGTGTTTCAGTGATACAGGAACTGGTTGTAGAGCTATAACAGAGGTTGTGTGTTTCAGTGATAGAGGAACTGGTTGTAGAGCTGTAACAGAGGCTGTGTGTTGCAGTAATACAGGAACTGGTTGTAGAGTTGTAACAGCCGTTGTGTGTTTCAGTAATAGAGGAACTGGTTGTAGAGCTGTAACAGAGGCTGTGTGTTGCAGTAATACAGGAACTGGTTGTAGAGCTGTAACAGAGGTTGTGTGTTGCAGCGATACAGGAATTGGTTGTAGAGCTGTAACAGAGGTTGTGTGTTTCAGTGATAGAGGAACTGGTTGTAAAGCTGTAACAGAGGTTGTGTGTTGTAATGATACAGCAACTGGTTGTAGAGCTCTAACAGAGGTTGTGTGTTGCAGTGATACAGGAACTGGTTGTAGAGCTGTAACAGAGGTTGTGTGTTTGAGTGATACAGGAACTGGTTGCAGAGCTGTAACAGAGGTTGTGTGTTGCAGTAATACAGGAACTGGTTCAGAGCTATAACAGAGGTTGTGTGTTTCAGTGATACAGGAAATGGTTGTAGAGCTATAACAGAGGTTGTGTGTTTCAGTGATACAGGAACAGGTTGTAGAGCTGTAACAGAGGTTGTGTGTTTCAGTGATACAGGAACTGGTTGTAGAGCTATAACAGAGGTTGTGTGTTTCAGTGATAGAGGAACTGGCTGTAGAGCTGTAACAGAGGCTGTGTGTTGCAGTAATACAGGAACTGGTTGTAGAGCTGTAACAGAGGTTGTGTGTTGCAGCGATATAGGAATTGGTTGTAGAGCTGTAACAGACGTTGTGTGTTTCAGTGATAGAGGAACTGATTATAGAGCTGTAACAGAGGCTGTGTGTTGCAGTAATACAGGAACTGGTTGTAGAGCTGTAACAGAGGTTCTGTGTTGCAGCGATACAGAAATTGGTTGTAGAGCTGTAACAGAGGTTGTGTGTTTCAGTGAATGAACTTGTTGCAGAGCTGTAACAGAGGTTGTGTGTTTCAGTGATAGAGGAACTGGTTGTAGAGCTGTAACAGAGGTTGTGTGTTTCAGTGATACAGGAACTTGTTGCAGAGCTGTAACAGAGGTTGTGTGTTGCAGTAATACAGGAACTGGTTGCAGAGCTGTAACAGAGGTTGTGTGTTGCAGTGATACAGGAACTGGTTGCAGAGCTGTAACAGAGGTTGTGTGTTGTAATGATACAGGAACTGGTTGTAGAGCTGTAACAGAGGTTGTGTGTTGTAATGATACAGGAACCGGTTGTAGAGCTATAACAAAGGTTGTGTGTTGCAGTAATACATTAACTGGTTGTAGAGCTGTAACAGAGGTTGTGTGTTTCAGTGATACAGGAACTGGTTGTAGAGCTGTAACAGAGGTTGTGTGTTGTAATGATACAGGAACTGGTTGTAGAGCTGTAACAGAGGTTGTGTGTTGCAGTGATAGAGGAACTGGTTGTAGAGCTGTATCAGAGGTTGTGTGTTTCAGTGATACAGGAACTGGTTGTAGAGCTATAACAGAGGTTGTGTGTTTCAGTGATAGAGGAACTGGTTGTAGAGCTGTAACAGAGGCTGTGTGTTGCAGTAATACAGGAACTGGTTGTAGAGCTGTAACAGAAGTTGTGTATTTCAGTGATACAGGAACTGGTTGTAGAGCTGTAACAGAGGCTGTGTGTTGCAGTAATACAGGAACTGGTTGTAGAAATGTAACATAGGTTGTGTGTTGCAGCGATAAAGCAATTGGTTGTAGAGCTGTAACAGACGTTGTGTGTTTCAGTGATAGAGGGACTGGTTCTAGAGCTGTAACAGAGGCTGTGTGTTGCAGTAATACAGGAAATGGTTGTAGAGCTGTAACAGAGGTTGTGTGTTGCAGCGATACAGGAATTGGTTGTAGAGCTGTAACAGAGGTTGTGTGTTTCAGTGATAGAGGAACTGGTTGTAGAGCTGTAACAGAGGCTGTGTGTTGCAGTAATACAGGAACTGGTTGTAGAGCTGTAACAGAGGTTGTGTGTTGCAGCGATACAGGAATTGGTTGTAGAGCTGTAACAGAGGTTGTGTGTTTCAGTGATACAGGAACTGGTTGTAGAGCTGTATCAGAGGTTGTGTGTTGTAATTATACAGGAACTGGTTGTAGAGCTGTAACAGAAGTTGTGTGTTTCAGTGATACAGGAACTGGTTGTAGAGCTGTAACAGAGGTTGTGTGTTTCAGTGATACAGGAACTGGTTGCAGAGCAGTAACAGAGGTTGTGTGTTTCAGTGATACAGGAACTGGTTGTAGAGCTATAACAGAGGTTGTGTGTTTCAGTGATAGAGGAACTGGTTGTAGAGCTGTAACAGAGGCTGTGTGTTGCAGTAATACAGGAACTGGTTGTAGAGCTGTAACAGCCGTTGTGTGTTTCAGTAATAGAGGAACTGGTTGTAGAGCTGTAACAGAGGCTGTGTGTTGCAGTAATACAGGAACTGGTTGTAGAGCTGTAACAGAGGTTGTGTGTTGCAGCGATACAGGAATTGGTTGTAGAGCTGTAACAGAGGTTGTGTGTTTCAGTGATACAGGAACTGGTTGTAGAGCTGTATCAGAGGTTGTGTGTTGTAATTATACAGGAACTGGTTGTAGAGCTGTAACAGAAGTTGTGTGTTTCAGTGATACAGGAACTGGTTGTAGAGCTGTAACAGAGGTTGTGTGTTTCAGTGATACAGGAACTGGTTGCAGAGCAGTAACAGAGGTTGTGTGTTTCAGTGATACAGGAACTGGTTGTAGAGCTATAACAGAGGTTGTGTGTTTCAGTGATAGAGGAACTGGTTGTAGAGCTGTAACAGAGGCTGTGTGTTGCAGTAATACAGGAACTGGTTGTAGAGCTGTAACAGCCGTTGTGTGTTTCAGTAATAGAGGAACTGGTTGTAGAGCTGTAACAGAGGCTGTGTGTTGCAGTAATACAGGAACTGGTTGTAGAGCTGTAACAGAGGTTGTGTGTTGCAGCGATACAGGAATTGGTTGTAGAGCTGTAACAGAGGTTGTGTGTTTCAGTGATAGAGGAACTGGTTGTAAAGCTGTAACAGAGGTTGTGTGTTGTAATGATACAGCAACTGGTTGTAGAGCTCTAACAGAGGTTGTGTGTTGCAGTGATACAGGAACTGGTTGTAGAGCTGTAACAGAGGTTGTGTGTTTGAGTGATACAGGAACTGGTTGCAGAGCTGTAACAGAGGTTGTGTGTTGCAGTAATACAGGAACTGGTTCAGAGCTATAACAGAGGTTGTGTGTTTCAGTGATACAGGAAATGGTTGTAGAGCTATAACAGAGGTTGTGTGTTTCAGTGATACAGGAACAGGTTGTAGAGCTGTAACAGAGGTTGTGTGTTTCAGTGATACAGGAACTGGTTGTAGAGCTATAACAGAGGTTGTGTGTTTCAGTGATAGAGGAACTGGCTGTAGAGCTGTAACAGAGGCTGTGTGTTGCAGTAATACAGGAACTGGTTGTAGAGCTGTAACAGAGGTTGTGTGTTGCAGCGATATAGGAATTGGTTGTAGAGCTGTAACAGACGTTGTGTGTTTCAGTGATAGAGGAACTGATTATAGAGCTGTAACAGAGGCTGTGTGTTGCAGTAATACAGGAACTGGTTGTAGAGCTGTAACAGAGGTTCTGTGTTGCAGCGATACAGAAATTGGTTGTAGAGCTGTAACAGAGGTTGTGTGTTTCAGTGAATGAACTTGTTGCAGAGCTGTAACAGAGGTTGTGTGTTTCAGTGATAGAGGAACTGGTTGTAGAGCTGTAACAGAGGTTGTGTGTTTCAGTGATACAGGAACTTGTTGCAGAGCTGTAACAGAGGTTGTGTGTTGCAGTAATACAGGAACTGGTTGCAGAGCTGTAACAGAGGTTGTGTGTTGCAGTGATACAGGAACTGGTTGCAGAGCTGTAACAGAGGTTGTGTGTTGTAATGATACAGGAACTGGTTGTAGAGCTGTAACAGAGGTTGTGTGTTGTAATGATACAGGAACCGGTTGTAGAGCTATAACAAAGGTTGTGTGTTGCAGTAATACATTAACTGGTTGTAGAGCTGTAACAGAGGTTGTGTGTTTCAGTGATACAGGAACTGGTTGTAGAGCTGTAACAGAGGTTGTGTGTTGTAATGATACAGGAACTGGTTGTAGAGCTGTAACAGAGGTTGTGTGTTGCAGTGATAGAGGAACTGGTTGTAGAGCTGTATCAGAGGTTGTGTGTTTCAGTGATACAGGAACTGGTTGTAGAGCTATAACAGAGGTTGTGTGTTTCAGTGATAGAGGAACTGGTTGTAGAGCTGTAACAGAGGCTGTGTGTTGCAGTAATACAGGAACTGGTTGTAGAGCTGTAACAGAAGTTGTGTATTTCAGTGATACAGGAACTGGTTGTAGAGCTGTAACAGAGGCTGTGTGTTGCAGTAATACAGGAACTGGTTGTAGAAATGTAACATAGGTTGTGTGTTGCAGCGATAAAGCAATTGGTTGTAGAGCTGTAACAGACGTTGTGTGTTTCAGTGATAGAGGGACTGGTTCTAGAGCTGTAACAGAGGCTGTGTGTTGCAGTAATACAGGAACTGGTTGTAGAGCTGTAACAGAGGTTGTGTGTTGCAGCGATACAGGAATTGGTTGTAGAGCTGTAACAGAGGTTGTGTGTTTCAGTGATAGAGGAACTGGTTGTAGAGCTGTAACAGAGGCTGTGTGTTGCAGTAATACAGGATCTGGTTGTAGAGCTGTAACAGAGGTTGTGTGTTGCAGCGATACAGGAATTGGTTGTAGAGCTGTAACAGAGGTTGTGTGTTTCAGTGATACAGGAACTGGTTGTAGAGCTGTATCAGAGGTTGTGTGTTGTAATTATACAGGAACTGGTTGTAGAGCTGTAACAGAAGTTGTGTGTTTCAGTGATACAGGAACTGGTTGTAGAGCTGTAACAGAGGTTGTGTGTTTCAGTGATACAGGAACTGGTTGCAGAGCAGTAACAGAGGTTGTGTGTTTCAGTGATACAGGAACTGGTTGTAGAGCTATAACAGAGGTTGTGTGTTTCAGTGATAGAGGAACTGGTTGTAGAGCTGTAACAGAGGCTGTGTGTTGCAGTAATACAGGAACTGGTTGTAGAGCTGTAACAGCCGTTGTGTGTTTCAGTAATAGAGGAACTGGTTGTAGAGCTGTAACAGAGGCTGTGTGTTGCAGTAATACAGGAACTGGTTGTAGAGCTGTAACAGAGGTTGTGTGTTGCAGCGATACAGGAATTGGTTGTAGAGCTGTAACAGAGGTTGTGTGTTTCAGTGATAGAGGAACTGGTTGTAAAGCTGTAACAGAGGTTGTGTGTTGTAATGATACAGCAACTGGTTGTAGAGCTGTAACAGAGGTTGTGTATTGCAGTGATACAGGAACTGGTTGTAGAGCTGTAACAGAGGTTGTGTGTTTGAGTGATACAGGAACTGGTTGCAGAGCTGTAACAGAGGTTGTGTGTTGCAGTAATACAGGAACTGGTTCAGAGCTATAACAGAGGTTGTGTGTTTCAGTGATACAGGAAATGGTTGTAGAGCTATAACAGAGGTTGTGTGTTTCAGTGATACAGGAACAGGTTGTAGAGCTGTAACAGAGGTTGTGTGTTTCAGTGATACAGGAACTGGTTGTAGAGCTATAACAGAGGTTGTGTGTTTCAGTGATAGAGGAACTGGCTGTAGAGCTGTAACAGAGGCTGTGTGTTGCAGTAATACAGGAACTGGTTGTAGAGCTGTAACAGAGGTTGTGTGTTGCAGCGATATAGGAATTGGTTGTAGAGCTGTAACAGATGTTGTGTGTTTCAGTGATAGAGGAACTGGTTATAGAGCTGTAACAGAGGCTGTGTGTTGCAGTAATACAGGAACTGGTTGTAGAGCTGTAACAGAGGTTCTGTGTTGCAGCGATACAGAAATTGGTTGTAGAGCTGTAACAGAGGTTGTGTGTTTCAGTGAATGAACTTGTTGCAGAGCTGTAACAGAGGTTGTGTGTTTCAGTGATAGAGGAACTGGTTGTAGAGCTGTAACAGAGGTTGTGTGTTTCAGTGATACAGGAACTTGTTGCAGAGCTGTAACAGAGGTTGTGTGTTGCAGTAATACAGGAACTGGTTGCAGAGCTGTAACAGAGGTTGTGTGTTGTAATGATACAGGAACTGGTTGTAGAGCTGTAACAGAGGTTGTGTGTTGTAATGATACAGGAACCGGTTGTAGAGCTATAACAAAGGTTGTGTGTTGCAGTAATACATTAACTGGTTGTAGAGCTGTAACAGAGGTTGTGTGTTTCAGTGATACAGGAACTGGTTGTAGAGCTGTAACAGAGGTTGTGTGTTGTAATGATACAGGAACTGGTTGTAGAGCTGTAACAGAGGTTGTGTGTTGCAGTGATAGAGGAACTGGTTGTAGAGCTGTATCAGAGGTTGTGTGTTTCAGTGATACAGGAACTGGTTTTAGAGCTGTAACAGAGGTTGTGTGTTTCATTGATACAGGAACTGGTTGCAGAGCTGTAACAGAGGTTGTGTGTTGCAGTAATACAGGAACTGGTTCAGAGCTGTAACAGAGGTTGTGTGTTTCAGTGATACAGGAACTGGTTGTAGAGCTATAACAGAGGTTGTGTGTTTCAGTGATAGAGGAACTGGTTGTAGAGCTGTAACAGAGGCTGTGTGTTGCAGTAATACAGGAACTGGATGTAGAGCTGTAACAGAGGTTGTGTGTTGCAGCGATACAGGAATTGGTTGCAGAGCTGTAAAAGAGGTTGTGTGTTGCAGTGATACAGGAACTGGTTGCAGAGCTGTAACCAATGTTGTGTGTTTCAGTGATAGAGGAACTTGTTGCAGAGTTGTAATAGAGGTTGTGTGTTTCAGTTATAGAGGAACTGGTTGTAGAGCTGTAACAAAGGTTGTGTGTTGCAGTGATACAGGAACTGGTTGCAGAGCTGTAACAGACGTTGTGGGTTACAGCTCTACAACCAGTTCCTTTATCACTGTAACACACAACCTCTGTTACAGCTCTACTACCAGTTGCTGTACCATTAGAACACACAACCTCTGTTACAGCTCTACAACCAGTTCCTGTATCACTGTAACAGAGGTTGTGTGTTACAGTGATACAGTAACTGGTTGCAGAGCTGTAACAGAGGTTGTGTGTTGCATTAATACATGAACTGGTTATAGAGCTGTAACAGAGGTTGTGTGTTGTAATGATACAGGAACTGGTTGTAGAGCTGTAACAGAGGTTGTGTGTTGCAGTGATAGAGGAACTGGTTGTAGAGCTGTAACAGAGGTTATGTGTTTCAGTGATACAGGAACTGGTTGTAGAGCTGTAACAGAAGTTGTGTGTTTCAGTGATACAGGAACTGGTTGCAGAGCTGTAACAGAGGTTGTGTGTTGCAGTAATACAGGAACTGGTTCAGAGCTATAACAGAGATTGTGTGTTTCAGTGATACAGGAAATGGTTGTAGAACTATAACAGAGGTTGTGTGTTTCAGTGATACAGGAACTGGTTGTAGAGGTGTAACAGAGGTTGTGTGTTGTAATGATAGAGGAACTGGTTGCAGAGCTGTAACAGAGGTTGTGTGTTGTAATGATAGAGGAACTGGTTGTAGAGCTGTAACAGATGTTGTATGTTGCAGTGATATAGGAACTGGTTGTATGCTGTAACAGAGGTTGTGTGTTGCAGTGATGCAGTAACTGTTTGTAGAGTTATAACAGAGGTTGTATGTTGCAGTGATACAGGAACTAGTTTTAGAGCTGTAACAGAGGTTGTGTGTTGTAATGATACAGGAACTGGTTGTATAGCTGTAACAGAGCTTGTGTGTTGCAGTGATACAGGAACTGGTTGTAGAGCTGTAACAGAGGTTGTGTGTTGCAGTAATACAGGAACTGGTTCAGAGCTATAACAGAGATTGTGTGTTTCAGTGATACAGGAAATGGTTGTAGAACTATAACAGAGGTTGTGTGTTTCAGTGATACAGGAACTGGTTGTAGAGCTGTAACAGAGGTTGTGTGTTGCATCAATATAGGAATTGGTTGTAGAGCTGTAACAGACGTTGTGTGTTCAGTGATAGAGGAACTGGTTGTAGAGCTGTAACAGAGGCTGTGTGTTGCAGTAATACAGGAACTGGTTGTAGAGCTGTAACAGAGGTTATGTGTTGCAGCGATACAGAAATTGGTTGTAGAGCTGTAACAGAGGTTGTGTGTTTCAGTGATGGAACTTGTTGCAGAGCTGTAACAGAGGTTGTGTGTTTCAGTGATAGAGGAACTGGTTGTAGAGCTGTAACAGAGGTTGTGTGTTTCAGTGATACAGGAACTTGTTGCAGGGCTGTAACAGAGGTTGTGTGTTACAGTAATACAGGAACTGGTTGCAGAGCTGTAACAGAGGTTGTGTGTTGCAGTGATACAGGAACTGGTTGCAGAACTGTAACAGAGGTTGTGTGTTGTATTGATACAGGAACTGGTTGTAGAGCTGTAACAGAGGTTGTATGTTGTAATGATACAGGAACCGGTTGTAGAGCTATAACAAAGGTTGTGTGTTGCAGTAATACATTAATTGGTTGTAGAGCTGTAACAGAGGTTGTGTGTTTCAGTGGTACAGGAACTGGTTGTAGAGCTGTAACAGAGGTTGTGTGTTATAATGATACAGGAACTGGTTGTAGAGCTGTAACAGAGGTTGTGTGTTTCAGTGATAGAGGAACTGGTTGTAGAGCTGTAACAGAGGTTGTGTGTTTCAGTGATACAGGAACTGGTTTTAGAGCTGTAACAGAGGTTGTGTGTTTCATTGATACAGGAACTGGTTGCAGAGCTGTAACAGAGATTGTGTGTTGCAGTAATACAGGAACTGGTTCAGAGCTGTAACAGAGGTTGTGTGTTTCAGTGATACAGGAACTGGTTGTAGAGCTATAACAGAGGTTGTGTGTTTCAGTGATAGAGGAACTGGTTGTATAGCTGTAACAGAGGTTGTGTGTTGCAGCGATACAGGAATTGGTTGTAGAGCTGTAACAGAGGTTGTGTGTTGCAGTGATACAGGAACTGGTTGCAGAGCTGTAACCAAGGTTGTGTGTTTCAGTGATAGAGGAACTTGTTGCAGAGCTGTAATAGAGGTTGTGTGTTGCAGTGATACAGGAACTGGTTGCAGAGCTGTAACAGAGGTTGTGTGTTACAGCTCTACAACCAGTTCCTTTATCACTGTAACACACAACCTCTGTTACAGCTCTACTACCAGTTGCTGTACCATTAGAACACACAACCTCTGTTACAGCTCTACAACCAGTTCCTGTATCACTGTAACAGAGGTTGTGTGTTACAGTGATACAGTAACTGGTTGCAGAGCTGTAACAGAGGTTGTGTGTTGCATTAATACATGAACTGGTTATAGAGCTGTAACAGAGGTTGTGTGTTGCAGTGATACAGGAACTGGTTGTAGAGCTGTAACATAGTTTTTTTGTTTCAGTGATAGAGGAACTGGTTGTAGAGCTGTAACAGAGGCTGTGTGTTGCTGTGATACAGCAACTGGTTGTAAAGCTGTAACAGAGGTTGTGTGTTGCAGTGATAGAGGAACTGGTTGCAGAATTGTAACAGAGGTTGTGTGTTGCAGTGATACAGGAACAGGTTGTAGAGCTGTAACAGAGGTTGTGTGCTTCAGTGATACAGGAACTGGTTGTAAAGCTGTAACATAGGTTGTGTGTTGCAGTGATAGAGGAACTGGTTGCAGAATTGTAACAGAGGTTGTGTGTTGCAGTGATACAGGAACAGGTTGTAGAGCTGTAACAGAGGTTGTGTGTTTCAGTGATACAGGAACTGGTTGTAAAGCTGTAACAGAGGTTGTGTGTTGCAGTGATAGAGGAACTGGTTGCAGAATTGTAACAGAGGTTTTGTGTTGCAGTGATACAGGAACTGGTTGTTGAGCTGTAACAGAGGTTGTGTGTTGCAGTGATACAGAAACTGGTTGTAAAGCTGTAACAGAGGTTGTGTGTTTCAGTGGTACAGGAAGTGGTTGTAGAGCTGTAACAGAGGTTGTGTGTTGCAGTGATACAAGAAGTAGTTGTAGAGCTGTAACAGAGGTTTTGTGTTGCAGTGATACAGGAACTGGTTGTAGAGCTGTAACAGAGGTTTTGTGTTGCAGTGATACAGGAACTGGTTGTAGAGCTGTAACAGAGGATGTGTGTTGCAGTGATACAGGAACTGGTTGTAGAGCTATAACAGAGGTTGTGTGTTGTAATGATAGAGGAACTGGTTGTAGAGCTATAACAGAGGTTGTGTGTTGCAGTGATACAGGAACTGGTTGTAGAGCTATAACAGAGGTTGTGTGTTGTAATGATAGAGGAACTGGTTGTAGAGCTATAACAGAGGTTGTGTGTTGTAATGATAGAGGAACTGGTTGTAGAGCTATAGCAGAGGTTGTGTGTTGCAGTGATACAGGAACTGGTTGTAGAGCTATAACAGAGGTTGTGTGTTGTAATGATAGAGGAACTGGTTGTAGAGCTATAACAGAGGTTGTGTGTTGTAATGATAGAGGAACTGGTTGTAGAGCTATAACAGAGGTTGTGTGTAGTAATGATAGAGGAACTGTTTGTAGAGCTGTAACAGAGGTTGTGTGTTGTAATGATAGAGGAACTGGTTGTAGAGCTGTAACAGATGTTCTATGTTGCAGTGATATAGGAACTGGTTGTATGCTGTAACAGAGGTTATGTGTTGCAGTGATATAGGAACTGGTTGTAGAGTTATAACAGAGGTTGTATGTTTCAGTGATACAGGAACTAGTTGTAGAGCTGTGACAGAGTTTGTGTGTTGTAATGATACAGGAACTGGTTGTATAGCTGTAACAGAGGTTGTGTGTTGCAGTGATACAGGAACTGGTTGTAGAGCTGTAACAGAGGTTGTGTGTTGCAGTGATATAGGAACTGGTTGTAGAGCTGTAACAGAGGTTTTGTGTTGCAGTGATATAGGAACTGGTTGTAGAGCTGTAACAGAGGTTGTGTTTTGCAGTGATACAGTAACTGTTTGTAGAGTTATAACAGAGGTTGTGTGTTGCAGTGATACAGGAACTAGTTGTAGAGCTGTAACAGAGGTTGTGTGTTGTAATGATACAGGAACTGGTTGTATAGCTGTATCAGAGGTTGTGTGTTGCAGTGATACAGGAACTGGTTGTAGAGCTGTAACAGAGGTTGTGTGTTGCAGTAATACAGGAATTGGTTGTAGAGCTGTAACAGAGGTTGTGTGTTGCAGTGATACAGGAACTAATTGTAGAGCTGTAACAGAGGTTGTGTGGTGCAGTAATACAGGAACTGGTTGCAGAGCTGTAACAGAGTTTGTGTGTTGCATTAATACATGAACTGGTTATAGAGCTGTAACAGAGGTTGTGTGTTGTAATGATACAGGAACTGGTTGTAGAGCTGTAGCAGAGGTTGTGTGTTTCAGTAATACAGGAAATGGCTGTAGAGCTGTAACAGAGGTTGTGTGTTACAGTGATACAGGAATAGGTTGTAGAGCTTTAACACAACCTCTGTTACAGCGCTACAACCATTTCCTGTATCACTGCAACACACAACCTCTGCTACAGCTCTACAACCAGTAATACAGGAACTGGTTGTAGAGCTGTAACAGAGGTTGTGTGTTGCAGTGATAGAGGAACTGGTTGTAGAGCTGTAACATTTGTTGTGTGTTTCAGTGATACAGGAACTGGTTGTAGAGCTGTAACAGAGGTTGTGTGTTGTAATGATACAGGAACTGGTTGTAGATCTGTAACAGAGGTTGTGTTTTTCAGTAATACAGGAACTGGTTGTAGAGCTGTAACAGAGGTTGTGTGTTGCAATGATACAGGAACTGGTTGTAGAGCTGTAACAGAGCTTGTGCATTGAATTGATACAGGAACTGGTTTCAGAGCTGTAACAGAGGCTGTGTTTTGCAGTAATACAGGGACTGGTTGTAGAGCTGTAACAGAGGTTGTGTGTTGCAGTGATTTTCGGAACATGTTGTAGAGCTGTAACAGAGGTTGTGTGTTCTAATGGTACAGGAACTGATTGTAGAGCTATAACAGAGGTTGTGTGTTGCAGTGATACAGGAAGTGGGTGCAGATCTGTAACAAAGATTGTGTGTTCTAATGGTACAGGAACTGGTTGTAGAGCTGTAAAAGAGGTTGTGTGTTGCAGTGATACAGGAGCTAGTTGTAGAGCTGTAACAGAGGTTGTGTGGTGCAGTAATACAGGAACTGGTTGCAGAGCTGTAACAGAGTTTGTGTGTTGCAGTAATACAGGAACTGGTTGTAGAGCTGTAACAGAGGTTGTGTGTTGCAGTAATACAGGAACTGGTTGTAGAGCTGTAACAGAGGTTGTGTGTTGTAATGATACAGGGACTGGTTGTAGAGCTGTAGCAGAGGTTGTGTGTTTTAGTAATACAGGAAATGGCTGTAGAGCTGTAACAGAGGTTGTGTGTTACAGCTCTACAACCAGTTCTTGTATCACTGTAACACACAACCTCTGTTACAGCTCTACTACCAGTTGCTGTACCATTAGAACACACAACCTCTGTTACAGCTCTTCAACCAGTTCCTGTATCACTGTAACAGAGGTTGTGTGTTACAGTGATACAGTTACTGGTTGCAGAGCTGTAACAGAGGTTGTGTGTTGAATTAATACATGAACTGGTTATAGAGCTGTAACAGAGGTTGTGTGTTGCAGTGATACAGGAACTGGTTGTAGAGCTGTAACAGATGCTGTGTGTTGCTGTGATACAGCAACTGGTTGTAAAGCTGTAACAGAGGTTGTGTGTTGCAGTGATAGAGGAACTGGTTGTAGAGCTGTAACAGAGGTTGTGTGTTTCAGTGATACAGGAACTGGTTGTAAAGCTGTAATAGAGGTTGTGTGCTGCAGTGATAGAGGAACTGGTTGCAGAATTGTAACATAGGTTGTGTGTTGTAATGATAGAAGAACTGGTTGTAGAGCTGTAACAGAGGTTGTGTGTTGTAATGATAGAGGAACTGGTTGTAGAGCTGTAACAGAGGTTGTGTGTTGCAGTGATATAGGAACTGGTTGTAGAGCTGTAACAGAGGTTGTGTGTTGCAGTGATATAGGAACTGGTTGTAGAGCTGTAACAGAGGTTGTGTGTTTCAGTGGTACAGGAAGTGGTTGTAGAGCTGTAACAGAGGTTGTGTGTTGCAGTGATACAAGAAGTGGTTGTAGAGCTGTAACAGAGGTTTTGTGTTGCAGTGATACAGGAACTGGTTGTAGAGCTGTAACAGAGGTTGTGTGTTGCAGTGATACAGGAACTGGTTGTAGAGCTATAACAGAGGTTGTGTGTTGTAATGATTGAGGAACTGGTTGTAGAGCTATAACAGAGGTTGTGTGTTGCAGTGATACAGGAACTGGTTGTAGAGCTATAACAGAGGTTGTGTGTTGTTATGATAGAGGAACTGGTTGAAGAGCTATAACAGAGGTTGTGTGTTGTAATGATAGAGGAACTGGCTGTAAAGCTATAACAGAGGTTGTGTGTTGCAGTGATACAGGAACTGGTTGTAGAGCTATAACAGAGGTTGTGTGTTGAAATGATACAGGAACTGGTTGTAGAGCTATAACAGAGGTTGTGTGTTGTAATGATAGAGGAACTGGTTGTAGAGCTATAACAGAGGTTGTGTGTTGTAATGATAGAGGAACTGGTTGTAGAGGTGTAACAGAGGTTGTGTGTTGTAATGATAGGGGAACTGGTTGTAGAGCTGTAACAGAGGTTGTGTGTTGTAATGATTGAGGAACTGGTTGTAGAGCTGTAACAGATGTTGTATGTTGGAGTGATATAGGAACTGGTTGTATGCTGTAACAGAGGTTGTGTGTTGCAGTGATACAGTAACTGTTTGTAGAGTTATAACAGAGGTTGTATGTTGCAGTGATACAGGAACTAGTTTTAGAGCTGTAACAGAGGTTGTGTGTTGTAATGATACAGGAACTGGTTGTATAGCTGTAACAGAGCTTGTGTGTTGCAGTGATACAGGAACTGGTTGTAGAGCTGTAACAGAGGTTGTGTGTTGCAGTGATACAGTAACTGTTTGTAGAGTTATAACAGAGGTTGTGTGTTGCAGTGATACAGGAACTAGTTGTAGAGCTGTAACAGAGGTTGTGTGTTGTAATGATACAGGAACTGGTTGTATAGCTGTATCAGAGGTTGTGTGTTGCAGTGATATAGGAACTAGTTGTAGAGCTGTAACAGAGGTTGTGTGGTGCAGTAATACAGGAACTGGTTCCTGTTGCAGTGATACAGGAACTGGTTGTAGAGCTGTAACAGAGGTTGTGTGTTGCAGTAATATAGGAATTGGTTGTAGAGCTGTAACAGAGGTTGTGTGTTGCAGTGATACAGGAACTAGTTGTAGAGCTGTAACAGAGGTTGTGTGGTGCAGTAATACAGGAACTGGTTGCAGAGCTGTAACAGAGTTTGTGTGTTGCAGTAATACAGGAACTGGTTGTAGAGCTGTAACAGAGGTTGTGTGTTGCAGTAATACAGGAACTGGTTGTAGAGCTGTAACAGAGGTTGTGTGTTGTAATGATACAGGAACTGGTTGTAGAGCTGTAGCAGAGGTTGTGTGTTTCAGTAATACAGGAAATGGCTGTAGAGCTGTAACAGAGGTTGTGTGTTACAGCTCTACAACCAGTTCCTGTATCACTGTAACACACAACCTCTGTTAAAGCTCTACAACCGGTTGCTGTACCATTAGAACACACAACCTTTGTTACAGCTCTACAACCAGTTCCTGTATCACTGTAACAGAGGTTGTGTGTTTTAGTGATACAGTAACTGGTTGCAGAGCTGTAGAAGAGGTTGTGTGTTGCATTAATACATGAACTGGTTGTAGAGCTGTAACAGAGGCTGTGTTTTGCAGTGATAGAGGAACTGGTTGCAGAATTGTAACAGAGGTTGTGTGTTGCAGTGATACAGGAACAGGTTGTAGAGCTGTAACAGAGGTTGTGTGTTTCAGTGATACAGGAACTGGTTGTAAAGCTGTAACAGAGGTTGTGTGTTGCAGTGATACAGGAACAGGTTGTAGAGCTGTAACAGAGGTTGTGTGTTGCAGTAAGACAGGAACTGGTTGTAGAGCTGTAACAGAGGTTTTGTGTTGTAGTGATACAGTAACTGGTTGTAGAGCTGTAACAGAGGTTGTGTGTTTCAGTGATACAAGAAGTGGTTGTAGAGCTGTAACAGAGGTTTTGTGTTGCAGTGATACAGGAACTGGTTGTAGAGCTGTAACAGAGGTTGTGTGTTGCAGTGATACAGGAACTGGTTGTAGAGCTATAACAGAGGTTGTGTGTTGTAATGATAGAGGAACTGGTTGAAGAGCTGTAACAGAGGTTGTGTGTTTCAGTGACACAGGAACTGGTTGTAGAGCTATAACAGAGGTTGTGTGTTGCAGTGATACAGGAACTGGTTGTAGAGCTAAAACAGAAGTTGTGTGTTGTAATGATAGAGGAACTGGTTGTAAAGCTATAACAGAGGTTGTTTGTTGTAATGATAGAGGAACTGGTTGTAGAGCTATAACAGAGGTTGTGTGTTGTAATGATAGAAGAACTGGTTGTAGAGCTGTAACAGAGGTTGTGTGTTGTAATGATAGAGGAACTGGTTGTAGAGCTGTAACAGAGGTTGTGTGTTGCAGTGATATAGGAACTGGTTGTAGAGCTGTAACAGAGGTTGTGTGTTGCAGTGATATAGGAACTGGTTGTAGAGCTGTAACAGAGGTTGTGTGTTGCAGTAATACAGGAACTGGTTGTAGAGCTGTAACAGAGGTTGTGTGTTGCAGTGATATAGGAACTGGTTGTAGAGCTGTAACAGAGGTTGTGTGTTGCAGTGATACAGTAACTGTTTGTAGAGTTATAACAGAGGTTGTGTGTTGTAATGATACAGGAACTGGTTGTATAGCTGTAACAGAGGTTGTGTGTTGCAGTGATACAGGAACTGGTTGTAGAGCTGTAACAGAGGTTGTGTGTTTCAGTAGTACAGGAACTGGTTGTAGAGCTGTAACAGAGGTTGTGTGTTGCAGTAATACAGGAATTGGTTGTAGAGCTGTAACAGAGGTTGTGTGTTGCAGTGATACAGGAACTGGTTGTAGAGCTGTAACAGAGGTTGTGTGTTGCAGTAATACATTAACTGGTTGTAGAGCTGTAGCAGAGGTTGTGTGTTGCAGTAATACAGGAACTGGCTGTAGAGCTGTAACAGAGGTTGTGTGTTGCAGTGATACAGGAACTGGTTGTAATACATGAACTGGTTGTAGAGCTATAACAGAGGTTGTGGGTTGCAGTAATACAGGAACTGGTTGTAGAGCTGTAACAGAGGTTGTGTGTTGCAGTGATACAGGAACAGGTTGCAGATCTGTAACAGAGGTTGTGTGTTGCAGTGATACAGGAACAGGTTGCAGATCTGTAACAGAGGTTGTGTGTGGCAGTAATACAGGAACTGGTTGTAGAACTGTAACATAGTTTGTGTGTTGCAGTAATACAGGAACTGATTGTAGAGCTATAACAGAGGTTGTATGTTGCAGTGATACAGGAACTGGTTGCAGAGCTGTAACAGAGTTTGTGTGTTGCAGTAATACAGGAACTGGTTGTAGAGCTGTAACAGAGGTTGTGTGTTGCAGTAATACAGGAACTGGCTGTAGAGCTGTAACAGAGGTTGTGTGTTGTAATGATACAGGAACTGGTTGTAGAGCTGTAGCAGAGGTTGTGTGTTTCAGTAATACAGGAAATGGCTGTAGAGCTGTAACAGAGGTTGTGTGTTACAGCTCTACAACCAGTTCCTGTATCACTGTAACACACAACCTCTGTTAAAGCTCTACAACCAGTTGCTGTACCATTAGAACACACAACCTTTGTTACAGCTCTACAACCAGTTCCTGTATCACTGTAACAGAGGTTGTGTGTTTTAGTGATACAGTAACTGGTTGCAGAGCTGTAGCAGAGGTTGTGTGTTGCATTAATACATGAACTGGTTGTAGAGCTGTAACAGAGGCTGTGTTTTGTAGTGATAGAGGAACTGGTTGCAGAATTGTAACAGAGGTTGTGTGTTGCAGTGATACAGGAACAGGTTGTAGAGCTGTAACAGAGGTTGTGTGTTTCAGTGATACAGGAACTGGTTGTAAAGCTGTAACAGAGGTTGTGTGTTGCAGTGATACAGGAACAGGTTGTAGAGCTGTAACAGAGGTTGTGTGTTGCAGTAAGACAGGAACTGGTTGTAGAGCTGTAACAGAGGTTTTTTGTTGTAGTGATACAGTAACTGGTTGTAGAGCTGTAACAGAGGTTGTGTGTTTCAGTGATACAAGAAGTGGTTGTAGAGCTGTAACAGAGGTTGTGTGTTGCAGTGATACAGGAACTGGTTGTAGAGCTATAACAGAGGTTGTGTGTTGTAATGATAGAGGAACTGGTTGAAGAGCTGTAACAGAGGTTGTGTGTTTCAGTGACACAGGAACTGGTTGTAGAGCTATAACAGAGGTTGTGTGTTGCAGTGATACAGGAACTGGTTGTAGAGCTAAAACAGAGGTTGTGTGTTGTAATGATAGAGGAACTGGTTGTAAAGCTATAACAGAGGTTGTTTGTTGTAATGATAGAGGAACTGGTTGTAGAGCTATAACAGAGGTTGTGTGTTGTAATGATAGAAGAACTGGTTGTAGAGCTGTAACAGAGGTTGTGTGTTGTAATGATAGAGGAACTGGTTGTAGAGCTGTAACAGAGGTTGTGTGTTGCAGTGATACAGGAACAGGTTGCAGATCTGTAACAGAGGTTGTGTGTTGCAGTGATACAGGAACAGGTTGCAGATCTGTAACAGAGGTTGTGTGTGGCAGTAATACAGGAACTGGTTGTAGAACTGTAACATAGTTTGTGTGTTGCAGTAATACAGGAACTGATTGTAGAGCTATAACAGAGGTTGTATGTTGCAGTGATACAGGAACTGGTTGCAGAGCTGTAACAGAGTTTGTGTGTTGCAGTAATACAGGAACTGGTTGTAGAGCTGTAACAGAGGTTGTGTGTTGCAGTAATACAGGAACTGGCTGTAGAGCTGTAACAGAGGTTGTGTGTTGTAATGATACAGGAACTGGTTGTAGAGCTGTAGCAGAGGTTGTGTGTTTCAGTAATACAGGAAATGGCTGTAGAGCTGTAACAGAGGTTGTGTGTTACAGCTCTACAACCAGTTCCTGTATCACTGTAACACACAACCTCTGTTAAAGCTCTACAACCAGTTGCTGTACCATTAGAACACACAACCTTTGTTACAGCTCTACAACCAGTTCCTGTATCACTGTAACAGAGGTTGTGTGTTTTAGTGATACAGTAACTGGTTGCAGAGCTGTAGCAGAGGTTGTGTGTTGCATTAATACATGAACTGGTTGTAGAGCTGTAACAGAGGCTGTGTTTTGTAGTGATAGAGGAACTGGTTGCAGAATTGTAACAGAGGTTGTGTGTTGCAGTGATACAGGAACAGGTTGTAGAGCTGTAACAGAGGTTGTGTGTTTCAGTGATACAGGAACTGGTTGTAAAGCTGTAACAGAGGTTGTGTGTTGCAGTGATACAGGAACAGGTTGTAGAGCTGTAACAGAGGTTGTGTGTTGCAGTAAGACAGGAACTGGTTGTAGAGCTGTAACAGAGGTTTTTTGTTGTAGTGATACAGTAACTGGTTGTAGAGCTGTAACAGAGGTTGTGTGTTTCAGTGATACAAGAAGTGGTTGTAGAGCTGTAACAGAGGTTGTGTGTTGCAGTGATACAGGAACTGGTTGTAGAGCTATAACAGAGGTTGTGTGTTGTAATGATAGAGGAACTGGTTGAAGAGCTGTAACAGAGGTTGTGTGTTTCAGTGACACAGGAACTGGTTGTAGAGCTATAACAGAGGTTGTGTGTTGCAGTGATACAGGAACTGGTTGTAGAGCTAAAACAGAGGTTGTGTGTTGTAATGATAGAGGAACTGGTTGTAAAGCTATAACAGAGGTTGTTTGTTGTAATGATAGAGGAACTGGTTGTAGAGCTATAACAGAGGTTGTGTGTTGTAATGATAGAAGAACTGGTTGTAGAGCTGTAACAGAGGTTGTGTGTTGTAATGATAGAGGAACTGGTTGTAGAGCTGTAACAGAGGTTGTGTGTTGCAGTGATATAGGAACTGGTTGTAGAGCTGTAACAGAGGTTGTGTGTTGCAGTGATATAGGAACTGGTTGTAGAGCTGTAACAGAGGTTGTGTGTTGCAGTAATACAGGAACTGGTTGTAGAGCTGTAACAGAGGTTGTGTGTTGCAGTGATATAGGAACTGGTTGTAGAGCTGTAACAGAGGTTGTGTGTTGCAGTGATACAGTAACTGTTTGTAGAGTTATAACAGAGGTTGTGTGTTGTAATGATACAGGAACTGGTTGTATAGCTGTAACAGAGGTTGTGTGTTGCAGTGATACAGGAACTGGTTGTAGATCTGTAACAGAGGTTGTGTGTTTCAGTAGTACAGGAACTGGTTGTAGAGCTGTAACAGAGGTTGTGTGTTGCAGTAATACAGGAATTGTTTGTAGAGCTGTAACAGAGGTTGTGTGTTGCAGTGATACAGGAACTGGTTGTAGAGCTGTAACAGAGGTTGTGTGTTGCAGTAATACATTAACTGGTTGTAGAGCTGTAGCAGAGGTTGTGTGTTGCAGTAATACAGGAACTGGCTGTAGAGCTGTAACAGAGGTTGTGTGTTGCAGTGATACAGGAACTGGTTGTAATACATGAACTGGTTGTAGAGCTATAACAGAGGTTGTGGGTTGCAGTAATACAGGAACTGGTTGTAGAGCTGTAACAGAGGTTGTGTGTTGCAGTGATACAGGAACAGGTTGCAGATCTGTAACAGAGGTTGTGTGTTGCAGTGATACAGGAACAGGTTGCAGATCTGTAACAGAGGTTGTGTGTGGCAGTAATACAGGAACTGGTTGTAGAACTGTAACATAGTTTGTGTGTTGCAGTAATACAGGAACTGATTGTAGAGCTATAACAGAGGTTGTATGTTGCAGTGATACAGGAACTGGTTGTAGAGCTGTAACAGAGGTTGTGTGTTGTAATGACACCATGGGGCCAATTTACCAATGTCCACCAGACATTGCTGAATGCCGACAGCATGCACTGTTGAGATTTAACATTGCACAAGCAAGGAACTGGTTGTAGAGCTATAACAGAGGTTGTGGGTTGCAGTAATACAGGAACTGGTTGTAGAGCTGTAACAGAGGTTGTGTGTTGCAGTGATACAGGAACAGGTTGCAGATCTGTAACAGAGGTTGTGTGTGGCAGTAATACAGGAACTGGTTGTAGAACTGTAACATAGTTTGTGTGTTGCAGTAATACAGGAACTGGTTGTAGAGCTATAACAGAGGTTGTGTGTTGTAATGATAGAAGAACTGGTTGTAGAGCTGTAACAGAGGTTGTGTGTTGTAATGATAGAGGAACTGGTTGAAGAGCTATAACAGAGGTTGTGTGTTGTAATGATAGAGGAACTGGCTGTAAAGCTATAACAGAGGTTGTGTGTTGCAGTGATACAGGAACTGGTTGTAGAGCTATAACAGAGGTTGTGTGTTGAAATGATACAGGAACTGGTTGTAGAGCTATAACAGAGGTTGTGTGTTGTAATGATAGAGGAACTGGTTGTAGAGCTATAACAGAGGTTGTGTGTTGTAATGATAGAGGAACTGGTTGTAGAGGTGTAACAGAGGTTGTGTGTTGTAATGATAGAGGAACTGGTTGTAGAGCTGTAACAGAGGTTGTGTGTTGTAATGATAGAGGAACTGGTTGTAGAGCTGTAACAGATGTTGTATGTTGCAGTGATATAGGAACTGGTTGTATGCTGTAACAGAGGTTGTGTGTTGCAGTGATACAGTAACTGTTTGTAGAGCTGTAACAGAGGTTGTGTGTTGAAATGATACAGGAACTGGTTGTAGAGCTATAACAGAGGTTGTGTGTTGTAATGATAGAGGAACTGGTTGTAGAGCTATAACAGAGGTTGTGTGTTGTAATGATAGAGGAACTGGTTGTAGAGGTGTAACAGAGGTTGTGTGTTGTAATGATAGAGGAACTGGTTGTAGAGCTGTAACAGAGGTTGTGTGTTGTAATGATAGAGGAACTGGTTGTAGAGCTGTAACAGATGTTGTATGTTGCAGTGATATAGGAACTGGTTGTATGCTGTAACAGAGGTTGTGTGTTTCAGTGATACAAGAAGTGGTTGTAGAGCTGTAACAGAGGTTTTGTGTTGCAGTGATACAGGAACTGGTTGTAGAGCTGTAACAGAGGTTGTGTGTTGCAGTGATACAGGAACTGGTTGTAGAGCTATAACAGAGGTTGTGTGTTGTAATGATAGAGGAACTGGTTGAAGAGCTGTAACAGAGGTTGTGTGTTTCAGTGACACAGGAACTGGTTGTAGAGCTATAACAGAGGTTGTGTGTTGCAGTGATACAGGAACTGGTTGTAGAGCTAAAACAGAGGTTGTGTGTTGTAATGATAGAGGAACTGGTTGTAAAGCTATAACAGAGGTTGTTTGTTGTAATGATAGAGGAACTGGTTGTAGAGCTATAACAGAGGTTGTGTGTTGTAATGATAGAAGAACTGGTTGTAGAGCTGTAACAGAGGTTGTGTGTTGTAATGATAGAGGAACTGGTTGTAGAGCTGTAACAGAGGTTGTGTGTTGCAGTGATATAGGAACTGGTTGTAGAGCTGTAACAGAGGTTGTGTGTTACAGTGATATAGGAACTGGTTGTAGAGCTGTAACAGAGGTTGTGTGTTGCAGTGATATAGGAACTGGTTGTAGAGCTGTAACAGAGGTTGTGTGTTGCAGTAATACAGGAACTGGTTGTAGAGCTGTAACAGAGGTTGTGTGTTGCAGTGATATAGGAACTGGTTGTAGAGCTGTAACAGAGGTTGTGTGTTGCAGTGATACAGTAACTGTTTGTAGAGTTATAACAGAGGTTGTGTGTTGTAATGATACAGGAACTGGTTGTATAGCTGTAACAGAGGTTGTGTGTTGCAGTGATACAGGAACTGGTTGTAGAGCTGTAACAGAGGTTGTGTGTTTCAGTAGTACAGGAACTGGTTGTAGAGCTGTAACAGAGGTTGTGTGTTGCAGTAATACAGGAATTGGTTGTAGAGCTGTAACAGAGGTTGTGTGTTGCAGTGATACAGGAACTGGTTGTAGAGCTGTAACAGAGGTTGTGTGTTGCAGTAATACATTAACTGGTTGTAGAGCTGTAGCAGAGGTTGTGTGTTGCAGTAATACAGGAACTGGCTGTAGAGCTGTAACAGAGGTTGTGTGTTGCAGTGATACAGGAACTGGTTGTAATACATGAACTGGCTGTAGAGCTGTAACAGAGGTTGTGTGTTGCAGTGATACAGGAACTGGTTGTAATACAGGAACTGGCTGTAGAGCTGTAACAGAGGTTGTGTGTTGTAATGACACCATGGGGCCAATTTACCAATGTCCACCAGACATTGCTGAATGCCGACAGCATGCACTGTTGAGATTTAACATTGCACAAGCAAGGAACTGGTTGTAGAGCTATAACAGAGGTTGTGGGTTGCAGTAATACAGGAACTGGTTGTAGAGCTGTAACAGAGGTTGTGTGTTGCAGTGATACAGGAACAGGTTGCAGATCTGTAACAGAGGTTGTGTGTGGCAGTAATACAGGAACTGGTTGTAGAACTGTAACATAGTTTGTGTGTTGCAGTAATACAGGAACTGGTTGTAGAGCTATAACAGAGGTTGTGTGTTGTAATGATAGAAGAACTGGTTGTAGAGCTGTAACAGAGGTTGTGTGTTGTAATGATAGAGGAACTGGTTGTAGAGCTATAACAGAGGTTGTGTGTTGAAATGATACAGGAACTGGTTGTAGAGCTATAACAGAGGTTGTGTGTTGTAATGATAGAGGAACTGGTTGTAGAGCTATAACAGAGGTTGTGTGTTGTAATGATAGAGGAACTGGTTGTAGAGGTGTAACAGAGGTTGTGTGTTGTAATGATAGAGGAACTGGTTGTAGAGCTGTAACAGAGGTTGTGTGTTGTAATGATAGAGGAACTGGTTGTAGAGCTGTAACAGATGTTGTATGTTGCAGTGATATAGGAACTGGTTGTATGCTGTAACAGAGGTTGTGTGTTGCAGTGATACAGTAACTGTTTGTAGAGTTATAACAGAGGTTGTATGTTGCAGTGATACAGGAACTAGTTTTAGAGCTGTAACAGAGGTTGTGTGTTGTAATGATACAGGAACTGGTTGTATAGCTGTAACAGAGCTTGTGTGTTGCAGTGATACAGGAACTGGTTGTAGAGCTGTAACAGAGGTTGTGTGTTGCAGTGATACAGTAACTGTTTGTAGAGTTATAACAGAGGTTGTGTGTTGCAGTGATACAGGAACTAGTTGTAGAGCTGTAACAGAGGTTGTGTGTTGTAATGATACAGGAACTGGTTGTATAGCTGTATCAGAGGTTGTGTGTTGCAGTGATATAGGAACTAGTTGTAGAGCTGTAACAGAGGTTGTGTGGTGCAGTAATACAGGAACTGGTTCCTGTTGCAGTGATACAGGAACTGGTTGTAGAGCTGTAACAGAGGTTGTGTGTTGCAGTAATATAGGAATTGGTTGTAGAGCTGTAACAGAGGTTGTGTGTTGCAGTGATACAGGAACTAGTTGTAGAGCTGTAACATAGGTTGTGTGGTGCAGTAATACAGGAACTGGTTGCAGAGCTGTAACAGAGTTTGTGTGTTGCAGTAATACAGGAACTGGTTGTAGAGCTGTAACAGAGGTTGTGTGTTGCAGTAATACAGGAACTGGTTGTAGAGCTGTAACAGAGGTTGTGTGTTGTAATGATACAGGAACTGGTTGTAGAGCTGTAGCAGAGGTTGTGTGTTTCAGTAATACAGGAAATGGCTGTAGAGCTGTAACAGAGGTTGTGTGTTACAGCTCTACAACCAGTTCCTGTATCACTGTAACACACAACCTCTGTTAAAGCTCTACAACCAGTTGCTGTACCATTAGAACACACAACCTTTGTTACAGCTCTACAACCAGTTCCTGTATCACTGTAACAGAGGTTGTGTGTTTTAGTGATACAGTAACTGGTTGCAGAGCTGTAGCAGAGGTTGTGTGTTGCATTAATACATGAACTGGTTGTAGAGCTGTAACAGAGGCTGTGTTTTGCAGTGATAGAGGAACTGGTTGCAGAATTGTAACAGAGGTTGTGTGTTGCAGTGATACAGGAACAGGTTGTAGAGCTGTAACAGAGGTTGTGTGTTTCAGTGATACAGGAACTGGTTGTAAAGCTGTAACAGAGGTTGTGTGTTGCAGTAAGACAGGAACTGGTTGTAGAGCTGTAACAGAGGTTTTGTGTTGTAGTGATACAGTAACTGGTTGTAGAGCTGTAACAGAGGTTGTGTGTTGTAGTGATACAGGAACTGGTTGTAGAGCTGTAACAGAGGTTGTGTGTTTCAGTGATACAAGAAGTGGTTGTAGAGCTGTAACAGAGGTTTTGTGTTGCAGTGATACAGGAACTGGTTGTAGAGCTGTAACAGAGGTTGTGTGTTGCAGTGATACAGGAACTGGTTGTAGAGCTATAACAGAGGTTGTGTGTTGTAATGATAGAGGAACTGGTTGAAGAGCTGTAACAGAGGTTGTGTGTTTCAGTGACACAGGAACTGGTTGTAGAGCTATAACAGAGGTTGTGTGTTGCAGTGATACAGGAACTGGTTGTAGAGCTAAAACAGAGGTTGTGTGTTGTAATGATAGAGGAACTGGTTGTAAAGCTATAACAGAGGTTGTTTGTTGTAATGATAGAGGAACTGGTTGTAGAGCTATAACAGAGGTTGTGTGTTGTAATGATAGAAGAACTGGTTGTAGAGCTGTAACAGAGGTTGTGTGTTGTAATGATAGAGGAACTGGTTGTAGAGCTGTAACAGAGGTTGTGTGTTGCAGTGATATAGGAACTGGTTGTAGAGCTGTAACAGAGGTTGTGTGTTACAGTGATATAGGAACTGGTTGTAGAGCTGTAACAGAGGTTGTGTGTTGCAGTGATATAGGAACTGGTTGTAGAGCTGTAACAGAGGTTGTGTGTTGCAGTAATACAGGAACTGGTTGTAGAGCTGTAACAGAGGTTGTGTGTTGCAGTGATATAGGAACTGGTTGTAGAGCTGTAACAGAGGTTGTGTGTTGCAGTGATACAGTAACTGTTTGTAGAGTTATAACAGAGGTTGTGTGTTGTAATGATACAGGAACTGGTTGTATAGCTGTAACAGAGGTTGTGTGTTGCAGTGATACAGGAACTGGTTGTAGAGCTGTAACAGAGGTTGTGTGTTTCAGTAGTACAGGAACTGGTTGTAGAGCTGTAACAGAGGTTGTGTGTTGCAGTAATACAGGAATTGGTTGTAGAGCTGTAACAGAGGTTGTGTGTTGCAGTGATACAGGAACTGGTTGTAGAGCTGTAACAGAGGTTGTGTGTTGCAGTAATACATTAACTGGTTGTAGAGCTGTAGCAGAGGTTGTGTGTTGCAGTAATACAGGAACTGGCTGTAGAGCTGTAACAGAGGTTGTGTGTTGCAGTGATACAGGAACTGGTTGTAATACATGAACTGGCTGTAGAGCTGTAACAGAGGTTGTGTGTTGCAGTGATACAGGAACTGGTTGTAATACAGGAACTGGCTGTAGAGCTGTAACAGAGGTTGTGTGTTGTAATGACACCATGGGGCAAATTTACCAATGTCCACCAGACATTGCTGAATGCCGACAGCATGCACTGTTGAGATTTAACATTGCACAAGCAAGGAACTGGTTGTAGAGCTATAACAGAGGTTGTGGGTTGCAGTAATACAGGAACTGGTTGTAGAGCTGTAACAGAGGTTGTGTGTTGCAGTGATACAGGAACAGGTTGCAGATCTGTAACAGAGGTTGTGTGTGGCAGTAATACAGGAACTGGTTGTAGAACTGTAACATAGTTTGTGTGTTGCAGTAATACAGGAACTGGTTGTAGAGCTATAACAGAGGTTGTGTGTTGTAATGATAGAAGAACTGGTTGTAGAGCTGTAACAGAGGTTGTGTGTTGTAATGATAGAGGAACTGGTTGTAGAGCTGTAACAGAGGTTGTGTGTTGCAGTGATATAGGAACTGGTTGTAGAGCTGTAACAGAGGTTGTGTGTTACAGTGATATAGGAACTGGTTGTAGAGCTGTAACAGAGGTTGTGTGTTGCAGTGATATAGGAACTGGTTGTAGAGCTGTAACAGAGGTTGTGTGTTGCAGTAATACAGGAACTGGTTGTAGAGCTGTAACAGAGGTTGTGTGTTGCAGTGATATAGGAACTGGTTGTAGAGCTGTAACAGAGGTTGTGTGTTGCAGTGATACAGTAACTGTTTGTAGAGTTATAACAGAGGTTGTGTGTTGTAATGATACAGGAACTGGTTGTATAGCTGTAACAGAGGTTGTGTGTTGCAGTGATACAGGAACTGGTTGTAGAGCTGTAACAGAGGTTGTGTGTTTCAGTAGTACATGAACTGGTTGTAGAGCTGTAACAGAGGTTGTGTGTTGCAGTAATACATTAACTGGTTGTAGAGCTGTAGCAGAGGTTGTGTGTTGCAGTAATACAGGAACTGGCTGTAGAGCTGTAACAGAGGTTGTGTGTTGCAGTGATACAGGAACTGGTTGTAGAGCTGTAACAGAGGTTGTGTGTTGCAGTGATACAGGAACTGGTTGTAGAGCTTTAACAGAGGTTGTGTGTTGCAGTGATACAGGAAGTGGTTGTAGAGCTGTAACAGAGGTTTTGTGTTGCAGTGATACAGGAACTGGTTGTAGAGCTTTAACAGAGGTTGTGTGTTGCAGTGATACAGGGACTGGTTGTAGAGCTGTAACAGAGGTTGTGTGTTGCAGTGATACATGAACTGGTTGTAGAGCTATAACAGAGGTTGTGGGTTGCAGTAATACAGGAACTGGTTGTAGAGCTGTAACAGAGGTTGTGTGTTGCAGTGATACAGGAACAGGTTGCAGATCTGTAACAGAGGTTGTGTGTGGCAGTAATACAGGAACTGGTTGTAGAACTGTAACATAGTTTGTGTGTTGCAGTAATACAGGAACTGATTGTAGAGCTATAACAGAGGTTGTATGTTGCAGTGATACAGGAACTGGTTGTAGAGCTGTAACAGAGGTTGTATGTTGTAATGACACCATGGGGCCAATTTACCAATGTCCACCAGACATTGCTGAATGCCGACAGCATGCACTGTTGAGATTTAACATTGCACAAGCAATCAGAATAAACCAAACTGGACTTCCGGCTGGAGGCTGGGCCGACAGGTAACTGCAGGTAGCTGCAGGTGTCTATGGAAGCTCCGCGCCTCTGTGTGAGGCCTAAGCCATCACCAGCCCATGCTGTTTCCCTTGGCCGGTTCCAGGCTTGGGTCTTAGGATTGCGATCCTGCATAGGAAGTCTGCACTTACAGCCTAATTGTGCACGGTGGCTGGTGCACACTACTTTTCCAGGAGCCTTCAGGTGCTCTGTCAGCTAATCCTGATCATTAACCTAAGGAACTTTGTTACATCTTTGTATGCCGTGGATGAGCTCCAGCCTTGCCTTTATGAGGGCCACTTGAGTTGTCGCTGCTAACCTGCCTGGAGCCGGATCACGCTCGCCCTGGGGTGCCTGGTTTCACCCACATCGGAGGAGCGGTACGCTAGTCCACCTGGAGGGGTTGGAACATCAGCGGCAGTACCTGAGTCCCCTGGTTGTGACGGAGGTTGTGCTGTCTATTCTCGGATTGGGTCTACATATAACTGAAAGTTCCGTCTACAAGTCCATACTCACGAAAGACTCCTTGATTAGCTAACCTGGCCACATTTATCAGTGGCTCCGCCGGGTCACTGGATTGTCTACATTGCAGAGCGAATCCTCTTTTGGGGCTAACAGCACGTCATGTTCCTGCTTCGATAGACCTCACGAAAGGTGGAAGTGTAAAGAAAGGCAAGAACGCTGTGAAGGCTCAGGATACTTCATTTGAGGTACTGTTACCTATTGCCCTAATGCCCTAATGTGACTGTAGATAATCAGCAGGCTGCAGAAAGCTGGGCGGTAGTCTCATAACTTGGCGCTCTGGACCTCTGGGTTCCCATTAGGAGTTCCTTGGAAACAATACACAGCATCCAGGTACAATTTAGAAGAGCGGCTCTGAGGGCGGCCACGGGCAGCCGCCCGGCACTGTGCGTGGAGTACAAGTATGTCTGCGAGACTGGGTTCGGAGCTGTGTGCTAATTGACTGTGCTGACAGTAGTCTTGTAGATACGGTGGTTAAGTTTCCCTATCGCCTGCCCTGCCTATGTGATCGTCAGTGCAAGGAATATATTCTACACTCTCTGTAATAGCTTGGCCTCCCATCAGACAGCCTCATTACAAAGTGTTCCTCACGCAGGTTTTGGCACAAGAGAAATTTAAATACTCTGATCTGTTAATTTTGGGGACCATATATACCCAAGGAGCTTATCATTGATATCATCTCTATTCCATAATCCAACTGTGTTATACCGTGGGCATATATTGGTTACATTGTTTATATTGACGTGTTTTAACATTGCAGCTTTTTTTTTCAACGGTGTATACCAGTAGTTGGGTTACATTAATAGTGTTCTTGATATATTACATAGCATATTATCTTATTTAGAGCAGTACCAGCAGAAAATGTGCCCTGATATTTGAGTAAGAGGTTGTAGTGTCTTGTGCTAGCTGTATTCAACTTTGCACAGCTTATGGTATCCCATGTTGCATGGGAAATATTTTTATAGATGATTTCTCTTGAATTTTTTGCACAAATACTAAGATTACACGCATCCTGTTATAGTTTTGCGTTTCTATGTATAATCTGTGGAATTAGCTAGGACTATACAGAGCATGTGCGAATTTTTTTTCTGTATGTTAAAAGGCTGCTATGTAATTCTGCTATAACCTCTGTTGAAAGTACTCTGTCATTTATTGTTGCTCACATCAGGTTAGAATTTTAGATAAATTCAAGAATAAGGAACTCAATATTCATGTTAGAAGTATCTGCACTATTAAGCGGCACTTTTTTCTAGTTTTACTTCTCTTTCTATATTAGCTTAAATTGTTGCTACCATACACAATAGAAGTATAAGTATTATAGGGAGCACTTTGGCATAACCTTTTTCCTCTTGGGCTAGCTAAGAGTAAAAGTAACACTAACAATAGTAGTATTAAGTGGCACTCTGCTTTAGTTGTGCTTCACTCACTGTGATAGCTTTTAATAAATCTACCACATATATTAAAGCCATCACATTATAAAACCTACCCCATATAATAGAAGCATAAGCACTATAGGAAGCACCTTGTTATAAATTTTTCTTCACTTTGGATTAGCTAAGATTTAAAGTAACGGTAAGAATAGAAGCATAAGTACTATAGAAAGCTCTTTGATTTAGTTCCCCCTTTTTTCCTGCGTTGGACAGGTTAAAATACTATAAATCCTTGTAACACAAGTATTACAGGCAGTACTATTTTGCGCTGTTAAGTACACACTAATAACATAAACAGTAGAAACACAAGCACAATAGTTCACAATTTTTTTTTTAATTTTTTTTTTCTTGGGGTCGGTTAGGTTTAAATCACCATAAATATCGGAAACATAAACATTATAGGAACTCTCTTGGTATGGTTTAAGGTATATACTAAGGGAGTATTCCAGTATTTGTGGAAACATTGGATAGGAGTGTGCTATAACCCCTAAAGTAATCTTGCAGTATAATATAAACTGAGCCCGCCCTAGGACTCTGGTCTATCCTATTCCCTGGTTCATCCTTCTTTGCTCTCATTTAAACACTCGCATCACTGTACAAAAAAACCCCCAGGGTTCTCTTGGTTCATGGACAGATACATGCTCCAAAGGAGTTTACCTTCCAATATGCCCCCCAAATCCAAAGATAAAAAAGGGAGTAGCAGGAATCTGGACTCTAGCATGGATACATCTCATGAAAAAGGTGCTCCCACAGGTAATAGTATGACAGAATATGCAGCCGAAGTTGCCAAAATTTTGCTCCCTCAATTCGACTTGATTAAACTTGAGATCAGGAACGAGATATCAAATCTTACGGCAGAGGTCAGGCAGTTTTCAACAAGACTAGATGAAGTCGAAAACAGAGTCTCTGATTTGGGAGATAGATTTAATGCACATGATCCGATCTTAGATACACATAGCAAAACGATTGCAGCATTACAAGCTAAGATCAAAGATCTCGAGGACCGTTCAAGATGTAACAACTTGAAAGTGATCGGCCTCCCCGAATCGCCTGAATTTCAAGATTTAATGACCTTTGTATCCAATACACTACCAAAGGCACTCCAGGTCCTGTTGCTCCCTTCCAGATAGAGAGGGTGCACAGACTAGGGCCGCGTAGGGAACATAGTGAGGGCTATAGACCGAGGCCAGTGATATTTAAATTCGTCAATTTTCAAGACAAACTGCTATACCTTAAGCATTACAGGAAATGTAATCCTTTTGTCCTAGATTCGCACAAGTTACTAATTTTTCAAGATTTTTCTTCTGAAACCTTGTCTAAGAGAAGAGACATCTCTTTTTTTCTATGGCAGGTTACAGAAGGAAAATTACAATATCAAGTTGATCTATCCTGCAAAGCTAGTGGTGTTGAAAGAGGGAATTTCTCACACATTAAATAATGTTATGGAAGCTGAGACTTTCTGTAGAGAAGCTGGTGTACCTTAAATTAACTAGGTTCCTATATCGCAGGTTTTTTGTGTTATTAGATTCTGGGTACTTACTGTTCAGAAGTCATATATGTGTTGTATGCGCTATGTTTTTTTTTTTTTTTCTCTTTTCCCCCCCCTCCCCACTCCCTCTCTCATGCTCCTGTTCGCCCGGGGCCCCTCTATCTCGCCCGGCCTTCCCCTCCCTATTCACATGCTGACAGTTAATGGGGTATGATGGTCCCTAATTTTAATTTATTGTCCTGGAACGTGGGCGGCATAAACTCCCCAATTAAAAGGAAATCTATAATAAAATATTTGGGGAAATTTAACCCCGATATAGTTTTCCTTCAGGAATTACATCTTAAATCTCCAGAAATTCCTAAACTTAAATCTAAGTGGGTTGGGGAGGTTATTGCCGCTCCGTCCACATCCAGGAAGAGGGGGGTAGCCATTTTACTGAATCGAAATTTGGACTATCAAATAGTTAATACTGAAGCTGACCCCAAAGGTAGATTTCTAATCTTGGAGATCGAGATCAAAAACATCAAATTTATACTTTGTAATATTTATGGTCCTAATCAAATTGATCATAACTTTTGGGCGGCCTTAATGGTAAGGTTACACAGATTTATAGGGCAGAATCTAATTACTGCGGGAGATTTTAATTTGACAGCAGATGCTACTCTGGATAATTTAAAAAAAAGATCGCTAAACAGCAGAGGTAGGAAAGTTCGGATCTTTCAAAAGTTCTGCTCTCAGTTGGGTTTGGTTGACATATGGCGGGTACAGAACCCGGATGCTCGTGTATTTACATGCTTGTCTCAAGCTCAGCAAGCATTCTCTAGGATCGATTACTTCTCATCTCAGATTATCTGCTTAAATGGAATTGGGTGACTAAAATTTAGGATATAGTAATATCCGATCATGCCGCCATCTCGCTGAGCTGTAGATCTGGTGTCAGGAACTCAGGTAATAATTATACTTATTTCCCCAGATTTTTAAGTAACAATGTTAGCTTCCAAAACTGGCTACGATCAAAGTGGGCAGATTATCTTAAAAACAACGGAAATTATTTGGATAAAGTTGAAGTGTTTTGGGAGGCCTCTAAGGCCGTTCTACGTGGGGAAATTAAATCGTATATGTCACACTGGAAGAAATGTAGTCAGGTTGCTAGACAGCTTGCCAATCAAGTGAAAAATTCTTATAGAGCGTACTTAACCCTAGCAAAGGATGTTGGGATGCATATGCAAGGGCAAAGGCACTCCGGGATATGCATATTAAGCAGAATAGTGCCCAAGAAGAGCTTAGAACAAAAGCTCTATACGGTGGATTCGCAGATCAGCCAAATTCAGAATAGCTAAATCCTCCCCAAGGCAGGCAATTTCGGCCATTAAACAAGGTGCAACGAGGTACACGAGTCATCCCGATATTGAAAAGTGTTTTTCGAGTTTTTTCAAGATTTGTACAAACCAGACCTTCCCAATTTAGTAAAGAAAAGAGAATTCTGGGAGAAGATCAAGACACCAAGATTGTCGTTGGAAGCCAGGGAGTCTATTAATGCCCCTATTACTGAAGAGGAGATTATACTAGCAATTAAGAACGCTAAACCCAATAAAGCGGCCGGGCCAGACTCATTCCCTATTGAATTCTACAGAATGCTACAAATCCAGGTGACTCCTACATTGACCAGGCTATTTAATTTCTACTTTTCAGATAATATTAGGTGTTCACCTTCTTTCACAGCAGCAAATATCACGCTAATCTTAAAAAAGGGTAAGGACCCTGAGCTGCCAAGTTCTTTTAGACCCATTTCAGTCCTTAACACCGACTACAAATTATTAGCGGCCATTGTAGCTTCTCGACTGAAACCTTATATTGGTGACCTAATTCATGAAAACCAATCTGGATTTATGTCAGGTTGGAACCCTGTGAGAAAAAACGAGGAAACTACTAGTGCTCATTGAGTCTTTTTGGAACAGATATAAGTCCTCCAGTTCTCATGAGATCCTAGATAAGGCCATCTTAATGGTCGACGCAGAGAAGGCCTTTGATCGGGTCAGCTGGGATCATTTGTTCTTTACCCTAGATAAATTTGGACTTTCAGGGTTTTTTAACAACTATATTCGGTTAATTTATAGCGCCCCTACATCTGCAGTCATTATCAATAATGTGACCTCCCAACGATTCGTTCTGTATAGAGGGACTAGACAGGGATGCCCACTCTCTCCCTTGCTATTCAACATCAGTTTGGAGCCCCTGGCCATACGATTACGCCAAGAGCTGGAAGGTATCTCACTGGCAGGCGAGAAACTGGTCCTGCTTTTATATGCGGATGATCTGTTGTTGTTATTATCTAATCTTAAGGTCACGTTGCCAATTCTCCAGGATATTATTCATGAGTTTGGCGAGATTTCCGGATTCAAGGTTAACTCCTTCAAATCGGAACTAATGTGGCTCTATAAAAAGCCTTCACATGATATTAAGCACCCCTTCTTGGAAGTCTCTCAGATTACTAAGGCCTAGATTTGGAGTTCGGCGGTAGAAGGGCTGTTAACGCTCCGCGGGCTTTTTTCTGGCCGCACCATAAATTTAACTCTGGTATCGAGAGTTCAAACAAATGCTGCGTTAGGCTCCAAAAAAGGAGCGTAGAGCATTTTTACCGCAAATGCAACTCTCGATACCAGAGTTGCTTACGGACGCGGCCAGCCTCAAAAACGTGCTCGTGCACGATATCCCCATAGGAAACAATGGGGCTGTTTGAGCTGAAAAAAAACCTAACACCTGCAAAAAAGCAGCGTTCAGCTCCTAACGCAGCCCCATTGTTTCCTATGGGGAAACACTTCCTACGTCTGCACCCAACACCCTAACATGTACCCCGAGTCTAAACACCCCTAACCTTACACTTATTAACCCCTAATCTGCCGCCCCCGCTATCGCTGACCCCTGCATATTATTTTTAACCCCTAATCTGCCGCTCCGTAAACCGCCGCAACCTACGTTATCCCTATGTACCCCTAATCTGCTGCCCTAACATCGCCGACCCCTATATTATATTTATTAACCCCTAATCTGCCCCCCACAACGTCGCCGACACCTGCCTACACTTATTAACCCCTAATCTGCCGAGCGGACCTGAGCGCTACTATAATAAAGTTATTAACCCCTAATCCGCCTCACTAACCCTATCATAAATAGTATTAACCCCTAATCTGCCCTCCCTAACATCGCCGACACCTAACTTCAATTATTAACCCCTAATCTGACGACCGGAGCTCACCGCTACTATAATAAATGGATTAACCCCTAAAGCTAAGTCTAACCCTAACACTAACACCCCCCTAAGTTAAATATAATTTAAATCTAACGAAATAAATTAACTCTTATTAAATAAATTATTCCTATTTAAAGCTAAATACTTACCTGTAAAATACATCCTAATATAGCTACAATATAAATTATAATTATATTATAGCTATTTTAGGATTTATATTTATTTTACAGGCAACTTGGTAATTATTTTAACCAGGTACAATAGCTATTTAATAGTTACCTAGTTAAAATAATAACAAATTTACCTGTAAAATAAATCCTAACCTAAGATATAATTAAACCTAACACTACCCTATCAATAAATTAATTAAATAAACTACCTACAATTACCTACAATTAACCTAACACTACACTATCAATAAATTAATTAAACACAATTGCTACAAATAAATACAATTACATAAACTAGCTAAAGTACAAAAAATAAAAAAGCAGTAAGTTACAAAAAATAAAAAAATATTTACAAACATAAGAAAAATATTACAACAATTTTAAACTAATTACACCTACTCTAAGCCCCCTAATAAAATAACAAAGCCCCCCAAAATAAAAAATTCCCTACCCTATTCTAAATTAAAAAAGGTAAAAGCTCTTTTACCTTACCAGCCCTGAACAGGGCCCTTTGCGGGGCATGCCCCAAGAATTTCAGCTCTTTTGCCTGTAAAAAAAAACATACAATACCCCCCCCCCCCAACATTACAACCCACCACCCACATACCCCTAATCTAACCCAAACCCCCCTTAAATAAACCTAACACTAAGCCCCTGAAGATCTTCCTACCTTGTCTTCACCATCCAGGTTCACCGATCCGTCCTGAAGAGCTCCTCCGATGTCCTGATCCAAGCCCAAGCGGGGGGCTGAAGAGGTCCATGATCCGGTCAAAGTCTTCATCCAAGCGGGGCAGAAGAGGATCTTCCATCCGATTGAAGTCTTCATCCAAGCAGCATCCATCCGGAGCGAAGCGGCAGGATCCTGAAGACCTCCAGCGCGGAACATCCATCCGGCCCGACGACTGAACGACGAATGACTGTTCCTTTAAGGGACATCATCCAAGATGGCGTCCCTCGAATTCCGATTGGCTGATAGGATTCTATCAGCCAATCGGAATTAAGGTAGGAATTTTCTGATTGGCTGATGGAATCAGCCAATCAGAATCAAGTTCAATCCGATTGGCTGATCCAATCAGCCAATCAGATTGAGCTCGCATTCTATTGGCTGTTCCGATCAGCCAATAGAATGCGAGCTCAATCTGATTGGCTGATCGGATCAGCCAATCGGATTGAACTTGATTCTGATTGGCTGATTCCATCAGCCAATCAGAAAATTCCTACCTTAATTCCGATTGGCTGATAGAATCCTATCAGCCAATCGGAATTTGAGGGACGCCATCTTGGATGACGTCCCTTAAAGGAACAGTCATTCGTCGTTCAGTCGTCGGGCCGGATGGATGTTCCGCGCTGGAGGTCTTCAGGATCCTGCCGCTTCGCTCCGGATGGATGCTGCTTGGATGAAGACTTCAATCGGATGGAAGATCCTCTTCTGCCCCGCTTGGATGAAGACTTTGACCGGATCATGGACCTCTTCAGCCCCCCGCTTGGGCTTGGATCAGGACATCGGAGGAGCTCTTCAGGACGGATCGGTGAACCTGGATGGTGAAGACAAGGTAGGAAGATCTTCAGGGGCTTAGTGTTAGGTTTATTTAAGGGGGGTTTGGGTTAGATTAGGGGTATGTGGGTGGTGGGTTGTAATGTTGGGGGGGGGGTATTGTATGTTTTTTTTTACAGGCAAAAGAGCTGAAATTCTTGGGGCATGCCCCGCAAAGGGCCCTGTTCAGGGCTGGTAAGGTAAAAGAGCTTTTACCTTTTTTAATTTAGAATAGGGTAGGGAATTTTTTATTTTGGGGGGCTTTGTTATTTTATTAGGGGGCTTAGAGTAGGTGTAATTAGTTTAAAATTGTTGTAATATTTTTCTTATGTTTGTAAATATTTTTTTATTTTTTGTAACTTAGTGCTTTTTTATTTTTTGTACTTTAGCTAGTTTATGTAATTGTATTTATTTGTAGCAATTGTGTTTAATTAATTTATTGATAGTGTAGTGTTAGGTTAATTGTAGGTAATTGTAGGTAGTTTATTTAATTAATTTATTGATAGGGTAGTGTTAGGTTTAATTATATCTTAGGTTAGGATTTATTTTACAGGTAAATTTGTTATTATTTTAACTAGGTAACTATTAAATAGCTATTGTACCTGGTTAAAATAATTACCAAGTTGCCTGTAAAATAAATATAAATCCTAAAATAGCTATAATATAATTATAATTTATATTGTAGCTATATTAGGATGTATTTTACAGGTAAGTATTTAGCTTTAAATAGGAATAATTTATTTAATAAGAGTTAATTTATTTCGTTAGATTTAAATTATATTTAACTTAGGGGGGTGTTAGAGTTAGGGTTAGACTTAGCTTTAGGGGTTAATACATTTATTATAGTAGCGCTCAGGTCCGCTCGGCAGATTAGGGGTTAATAAGTGTAGGCAGGTGTCGGCGACGTTGAGGGGGGCAGATTAGGGGTTAATAAATATAATATAGGGGTCGGCGGTGTTAGGGGCAGCAGATTAGGGGTACATAGGGATAACGTAGGTGGCGGCGCTTTGCGGTCGGAAGATTAGGGGTTAATTATTTTAAGTAGCTGGCGGCGACGTTGTGGGGGGCAGGTTAGGGGTTAATATATGTAATACAGGGGTCGGCGGGGTTAGGGGCAGCAGATTAGGGGTACATAAGTATAACGTAGGTGGCGGTCGGCAGATTAGGGGTTAAACATTTTTAATCGAGTGGCGGCGATGTGGGGGGAGCTCGGTTTAGGGGTACATAGGTAGTTTATGGGTGTTAGTGTACTTTAGGGTACAGTAGTTAAGAGCTTTATGAACCGGCGTTAGCCCAGAAAGCTCTTAACTACTGCTATTTTCCTGCGGCTGGAGTTTTGTCATTAGAGCTCTAACGCTCACTTCAGAAACGACTCTAAATACCAGCGTTAGGAAGATCCCATTGAAAAGATAGGATACGCAATTGACGTAAGGGGATCTGCGGTATGGAAAAGTCGCGGCTGAAAAGTGAGCGTTAGACTCTTTAATCACTGACTCCAAATACCAGCGGGCGGCCAAAACCAGCGTTAGGAGCCTCTAACGCTGGTTTTCACGGCTAACGCCAAACTCCAAATCTAGGCCTTATTTAGGTCTTCGATTATCTAGAAACCCGGAAGAGTGGTATAAGTTAAATTATGGGCCCGGGTTGGAGCTTTGTAGTAAAAAATTGGAGGAATGGACCCTGCTGCCTATTTCTTTATCTGCTCGTGTAACATTGATTAAATCAATTATCTTTCATTTTTCAAAATATTCCTTTGTTTTTACACAAAAAGGATATTGCTATATATAACAGAGCTTACTCGGATTGCCTCCCATCACCTTATGAACTCTAAATTGGCAGCTGGACTTGCACTCCCTAATATTCAGATTTACAATGTAGTGTCCATAGCTAGATTTGCGCTGGACTGGATAACTGGTAAAGATCAAATTTCTTCTTCTGTTTGGGAATCGCGGCTAGTGGCCCCCTTCCAGCTGAAGGCTTTACTTCATTGTCCATTGACTTCACTTCCTTCAAATATATTCTGTTTGTCCACCTTTAAGAATATCATAGTTGCATGGCAGAGGTTGTGTACAGAGGTGGATTGCTCACCTTATGTTTCTCAATATCTACCCATATGTGGCAACCCTAACTTCAGCCCTGGACTCTCAAACCAGATATTTAAAGACTGGGAGTTAAAAGGTTTAAAAACCATGAGTCAATTCCTGGGAGCAGAAGGGCATCCACTAACCTATTCAGAAATTGCAAATAAATTCACCCTAGGTGCATGTGAATTCTATGCCTACCTTCAAGTTAGGCATTTTCTCCAGGAGTTGTTCAAGAACTATGGGAATAATTGGTCCATGGGTGAATTACAGTCCAGGATTTCTATCTATGCTTCTGGGATGTTTGCAATTTCCCCACTATATTTACTTGCAATTCAGAAAGCCTCGAGTCTGCAGGTTGGCGACATGGTTGCCAAATGGGTTACCCAATTCTCAGATATAGATGAGCAAACCATTGTTGGGAGCTTTAAAATTACTCAACAGAGTTGGGTTCAAACAACATGGAGAGAATCTCAGATAAAAATTGGGCTTCAGAGGTATCTTACCCCAGGAATGCTATCTAAATGGTACAATGCAAGGGTTCCTTGCTCCAGATGCTCGATATTGGACGCAGATTTATTTCATTGTTTGTGGGGTTGCCCAAAAAATTTCCAATACTGGAAAAAGATCTCATATTGGATGAGCGCAGTCTTAAAACTGGAACATGAGCTAATTCCTATTGAGATCTTCTTTCTGGTGAGATTTCAAGGAATAAACAAAAACTATAGCCTTATAAATACAATTATACTAACTGGACGTAATCTCATCCTTAAACTATGGAAGGCACGTTCAGCACCTACAATGGTACAATTTAAAGCAGCTTTAGTCAATCAATTTACAACAGAGCAGTTCAACATACCCTACCCTCAAGATCTCCACTTGCCCGCCTTCTTTAGAAAATGGGAAACGTTTGTAAGATACTTGCCCCTAGTTTACAAAAAAAAAAAAATGATTAAACCATTCAGGGAATCTGAATTCGTTTTGATAAATATCCTGGTGGGTCATTTTCCTGGAGATTGGGCAGTGGGCGTAGAGTGAGGGGCTCGGGGGGGCCTTCCCCCTTTTTTTTTTTGTTTCGTTTGGTTTGGTTTTGGTTTGTTTCGATATGTCTGGTTTATCTTGCTCTGGTTTGTTTCTATTGTCTGACGCACGCAGGTTCAATCGTTTTTAAAAAATAAAAAATTAAAAGAAACAAAAGGGAAGAACGGGAAGCAATGAGATATATATATTTGAAGTTGGGTTCACATCCTGTCACTTCATATCTAGTACAGGCTATGTACTAATCTTTTTACTATGTGACTCTGCCGTGACACTTATAGATAGTCCTGTATTTTTGCATTGTATTTTTTCCAACATTGCTCTCGTACTGTATTTTATTTTATTTTGTAAATTGTCGGGTTGTTAAACTTCTTCTCTTTTGTTATAAATAAAGATTTAAAAAAAAAAAAATAACATTGCACAAACAGTTCTGGTGAACTGCTTGTGCAATGCTGACCTCCATAGATTCGCGGCCGCTAGCAGGGGGGTGTCAATCAACCGATTCGTATAGGATCCGGCGAATTGATGTCCGCAGCTTCAGTGGCAGCAGACCAGTTAAGGAGCAGCAGGCTTAAGATTGCTGCTTCATAACTCCTGTTTCCAGCAAGCCTGAAGGCTCGCGTGGAAACGGGCATCAGGGGCTAATCGGCCCTTGATAAATCAGCCCCAATGACTGGTTGCAGAGGTGTTACACTAGCACTGCAATAATACACAAGCAGGCTGCCAAAATGTAACAAAGGTCTTGCACTGCAGAGATTCAGTGGCTGTTTGCAGAACTGTAACAATTCTTGCACTGCAATAACACAGGAAGAATAATTTGCAGTGGTCCTTGTGCTGCAGTGATTCACTGATTGATTTTGAATTCAGAACAGCTGAATACCAAATTACACACAGCTGAGGCGAGCAGGTGCCCCAGAGATACAATATGCAATCTCTGTCCACATATCGTTCCTCTAGTAGAGCAAGTGGTAAATTAATCTGTTATGTAAGATCAGCATAGATTTGCAACCTTGTCTTTAAAACTGTTTTTTTTTTTTTTTTAACCACTGAAACTACTGGGGAGACACAAATAGTGTTGTTAGCCCTTAGGGCTAGTCCTTTCTTGATCTGTTGCCTTCCCTACTACTGGGGGGGGGGGGGGGGGGGGGCAATTGTTTGTCAATGCAAAGTGCAACCATAACAGAGCAGTCACAGTCAGCAGTCATGGTTTAGAGGTCAGGAATAGCAGTTGCCGTGGACATGAAACAGAAAGACAGAAACGTTATGTCAGATGATATCTCAGGTCATTTCACAAACAAAAACAACAAACATAAATACCACAGTAAATTTAATCAATGAAAACTTTCACATGGATGCAAAGATATACACAGACACATTCTCATAAATATAATTTCTTTATAGGTCACATCATCCATCTCACATAATTTGAGAGGGCTGTGTATTAATAAATATGATTCATTTTCAATGAAAAGAAAGGCATGAGGTAATACAATTGCTTGTGTCCTATGACTCACTTTTATTGACATCAATTAGTTTTAACCAGACAGATGTAGAGATGACCTAAAAAATGGAAAAGAATAAAATATTTATTTGTATTTAATATAAATACTTGTCTTATTTATATTATACAAATGCTTGTTTTTTATTGTAACAAAGTTGACATTGCAATTTAATCCAAAATGGAACAGAATAGTTACATAATGTTACAAATTGAGTCAGCATAGATTTATCATTACAATTACATTTGTCTTATCTGTGAAATTTGTAATATGACTGGCAATTTCTATACTCAAACAACCATTACTAGATGTCCACAGGGATAGGGATCTTAGTTATAATCCAGTGGTTTAAAAGTGTTACCATGGAAACAGAATTGGTTTTTTCTTTGTTTGAAATACTAGTTATGTACAGTTGATTTATATTTCTTTTTGTACATATTAATAAAAGCTGGTACAATCTTTTTTTCCATAAAGTATCTGAAGTATTGTTCCTAGAATTCCTTTTAAATCATCTTAAAGGGACAGTTTACTCAAAAATTTCTCCCCTTTAATTTGTTCCCAATTATCCACTTTACCTGCGGGAGTGTATTAAATTGTTTACAAGTAGCTCCTTTACCCTTATATTGGCATTTGAAATAGTTGATTTAGCTTGTGGTATCGTCACCTATTCTGAAAGTTTGTGGCCACAGGTCCAAGCTATAGATAAGCTTTGTAAACACAGCCAGCAGAAGAGATTACACTCCCAGTGGGATATAGCAGAGATAAGAGTTAATAAAATGTTGATTTTCCATTGTTCTCTCCAAGTACTGGTGATTGTTTTATGGACAGATATAATATAAAGAAGAATGTATATGTACACAATGTGATACAGTAATGAGATCAGATTATACCTACAAGCTCAACCCATGTTATTAGGTTGAGGCTTCAAAACACAAAATCAGAGCATTAATATACACAAATAAACCTTAAAAAGCTAATTTTCATACATTTTTACTCTGCAGTTGGTAAAAAAAAGCAATTGTAAACACATTAAGGGAAAAACTATTTTACAGTATACTTTCCCTTTACTATGCATCATCTGGGATCTGGAGCTTAAAGATTGGTGAGCGGTTGACCAAGGAGTATTAAATACTGTAGAATAAAATAATAAAAAATGGACAATGCAATAACACTTGCTTTGAATTTCATATAAGCGGTAAATATTTTTTTAACAAATTTTAAAGTTTCCTTTCATTTCACTGTCCTGTGTATCCCATGACAGCCATCAGCCAGTCACCAACTTGTATAGTATAAGAGCAGTGACCTCTACAAATGTTTAGTAGTGGCTAGTGTCTCAAAAAGTGGCATTATGAAGTAGCCGGCTAGGGGCAGTGTAATACGTTGCAAAATGATAACATTTTCTGTTATTTACAAATGTTACTTAAAGTGATTGTCAATTTTCACTGTTTTGAAAGTATAAATATCTAGAGAATAAGTATATTAATCATACCGCCACTTTCATTTGTTAATAAAATGTTTAATTTAATTTTTATCTCCATTTCTAAATATCGTATTTTCACTATACCTGCTCCTCCCACTCTCCACTTCCTTATTCTCTGCAATATTACGTATACAGCGGTCCCACCCGCTGTTTACGTAGTGGCAATCAGGGCCGCCACTAGAAATTTTGGAGCCCCTGACTCAACTATTGATCAGGACCCCCCCCCCCTTCCTTTGACATGTGCAATTTTTGACCAAGTGACTAAAATGTATATGCACTTTATTTTTAATTGTCTATTTAAACTTGGAAATGTTATAATGGTAGCGACATACACACACACACACACACAGACATACTCATACACTGAAACACACAAACACACATAAGGATTCACATATACAGGGAGTGCAGAATTATTAGGCAAATGAGTATTTTGACCACATCATCCTCTTTATGCATGTTGTCTTACTCCAAGCTGTATAGGCTCGAAAGCCTACTACCAATTAAGCATATTTGGTGATGTGCATCTCTGTAATGAGAAGGGGTGTGGTCTAATGACATCAACACCCTATATCAGGTGTGCATAATTATTAGGCAACTTCCTTTCCTTTGGCAAAATGGGTCAAAAGAAGGACTTGACAGGCTCAGAAAAGTAAAAAATAGTGAGATATCTTGCAGAGGGATGCAGCACTCTTAAAATTGCAAAGCTTCTGAAGCGTGATCATCGAACAATCAAGCGTTTCATTCAAAATAGTCAACAGGGTCGCAAGAAGCGTGTGGAAAAACCAAGGCGCAAAATAACTGCCCATGAACTGAGAAAAGTCAAGCGTGCAGCTGCCAGGATGCCACTTGCCACCAGTTTGGCCATATTTCAGAGCTGCAACATCACTGGAGTGCCCAAAAGCACAAGGTGTGCAATACTCAGAGACATGGCCAAGGTAAGAAAGTCTGAAAGACGACCACCACTGAACAAGACACAAGCTGAAACGTCAAGACTGGGCCAAGAAATATGTCAAGACTGATTTTTCTAAGGTTTTATGGACTGATGAAATGAGAGTGAGTCTTGATGGGCCAGATGGATGGGCCCGTGGCTGGATTGGTAAAGGGCAGAGAGCTCCAGTCCGACTCAGACGCCAGCAAGGTGGAGGTGGAGTACTGGTTTGGGCTGGTATCATCAAAGATGAGCTTGTGGGGCCTTTTCGGGTTGAGGATGGAGTCAAGCTCAACTCCCAGTCCTACTGCCAGTTTCTGGAAGACACCTTCTTCAAGCAGTGGTACAGGAAGAAGTCTGCATCCTTCAAGAAAAACATGATTTTCATGCAGGACAATGCTCCATCACACGCGTCCAAGTACTCCACAGCGTGGCTGGCAAGAAAGGGTATAAAAGAAGAAAATCTAACGACATGGCCTCCTTGTTCAACTGATCTGAACCCCATTGAGAACCTGTGGTCTATCATCAAATGTGAGATTTACAAGGAGGGAAAACAGTACACCTCTCTGAACAGTGTCTGGGAGGCTGTGGTTGCTGCTGCACGCAATGTTGATGGTGAACAGATCAAAACACTGACAGAATCCATGGATGGCAGGCTTTTGAGTGTCCTTGCAAAGAAAGGTGGCTATATTGGTCACTGATTTGTTTTTGTTTTGTTTTTGAATGTCAGAAATGTATATTTGTGAATGTTGAGATGTTATATTGGTTTCACTGGTAAAAATAAATAATTGAAATGGGTATATATTTGTTTTTTGTTAAGTTGCCTAATAATTATGCACAGTAATAGTCACCTGCACACACAGATATCCCCCTAAAATAGCTATAACTAAAAACAAACTAAAAACTACTTCCAAAACTATTCAGCTTTGATATTAATGAGTTTTTTGGGTTCATTGAGAACATGGTTGTTGTTCAATAATAAAATTAATCCTCAAAAATACAACTTGCCTAATAATTCTGCACTCCCTGTAGACACTCTAGCAGACACGCAAAGAAACACACCCAGACACAGACACCCAAACAGACACTTATTACTTGTCAGGTCAATGTAAACAAGTGCTAAGGTAAACTACAGTTTTGTAAAAAAAAAAAAAGGAGATTTAGAAAACAAAATATGGAGTTCTGATTATCTTTTTGTAAAGGAAGATGACAACTAAATTATGACAATAGCATGCAGTGGCTGAAAGGAAGGGCCCTGAACTGCCTAAACAATAATTTAAAGGTTACATGGTGGATTGGTTACTTCCGGAAAGGTCTTGTTAGTCTCAAAGTCTGTAGAAAGATGTGAATAATTAGTAGTAAGGTCAAAATGTCCTAAAAAGGAACAGACAATGGACACACACATACAAACTCAAACTTGCACATACACCCAAGGAAACACCAACAGAGACAGCCTCAGAAAACACACAAAGACATACACACACACAGAGACACCCACAGAAAACACACAAAGACATACACACACACAGAGAGACAACCGCATAAAAAACACAGAAAGACATACATACACACACTCTCACTGAGACATCCACAGAAAACACACAAAGACATAAACACACCCTCACAGACACCCACATAAAACACACACCCTCACAGAGACATCCACAGAAAACAGACATACATACATACACACACACCCCCTCACAGAGACATCCACAGAAAACACAGACATACACACCCACCCTCACAGAGGCATCCAGAGAAAATACACAAAGACAAACATACACACACCCTCACAGAGACACCCACAGAAAAAGCTCAAAGACATATGCACACACCCTCACAGACATCCACAGAAAATGCACAAAGACATACACACCCACCCTCACAGAGAGACCCACAGATAAAAAATGCATACACACTCCTAGAGAAACAAACCAAAATACAAATACATAAACACAGACACCCACAGAAACACTCACAGGAGGAAACATTTATGCACCTTGCATCCCCTAAATCAACAGTGTGTGACATGCATGATAAAAAAAAATAGAAATTAAGAGATCACTTTTGAAAGAATCATATTTGTAAATGTGCAAACAAAAATAATTCTGTGAATTCAAAATTGTACATTAATGAGCTGGGTAGATGGCTAGATGAAGAAAAGTACCTTTAAAAGGTTGACATATGTTTGTTTTTTCCCCATTTTCCCCAACCAAGAGCACCACTTCAAATATAGTGTATAAATTTTCCCAGCTGTCAGCTGTACTTATGGATTTTGAAAATGCTGTACTCTATATTGTCTTGGTGGGACCATAAGCTGTGGTACTCATACCATTAGATCTGGTTAAATGCAGGATTTAGGCTTGTTGGTATGTATTTCAAAATTAAGTCAGCTGTAGTGTAAACTGAACAGTTTTAAGTTAACCTGTCTCATTTCAAACACTGAGCAATCTTAGTCTGAGAGTATAACATTTTATGCAGATGTAAAAATCTTAGATAAAATGTCTCCTTGCATAAAGGGGCAGTAAACTGGAATGTAATATAATGCATATCTGCCAAAAGGGCATCTACCATTTGTGTATTGAGGTGGAAACATTTCTGCATGGTTTTAAATATAGAATTTCTACAGCATTGTCAAATAATCATAAATACACTGCTGCTAAAAAAATGTGTTTTTATGGACCCCTAGCCCCACCAAACAACTACTACCACACTGAAGTTACAATCCAAAATTGCACAAAGAAATAAAAAACATTTGCTAAGTAAGTACTAGCTCCTCTGCAAATGAAAGTGATCTGCCGTCTGACCCAGGTACACACTGTACGAAGTGCCAAGTCTGTCTCACACTGCGCATAGTGGTTTAGTGCACACTAAGAAATCTTCTCAAATGATAATACTTTACTCCTTGTAATAACATTTCCCATGCTCAATTAGCACACTGCTGTAGTACCCACTGGTGGCTGCCCAAATTTAAAAAAAAAAAAAAAAAAAATTTTTTTTTTTTTTTTTTTTTTAGTTCTTGCCTCATGGGGCCCCCCTGGCTCATTGGGCCCCTGACAGGAGTCACCCCTGTCACCCCCTGATGGCGGCCCTGGTGGCAATGCGCGCTCCCGTCTCAGTTACACACTGCGCATGCGTCAAACAACGATTCCGCTGTCAATCAACATAGTATTCAGTGAATCAGTACATTCACTGAATACTATCGTTGGATAGCCGTTGGATAGCGCAGCAAGGATCTCATCCTCCATCGCGCAATCCGTATATTCTTTCAATAAGAAATGAACTCAGGGAAATTTGCAAATGCGCATGCGCGAATTGTGAACGAGCTTCTGAGAAGCATTTTGTAAGCGGAGTCTAACGCAAGCGCAATACGGACGCGTGACGACATACAAAGGGGTTGGGTCCCCCTGTGGTTAGCGCTGTTATTGGTTATGCTGATCGTGGCTAAAAATGACAACAAGCAATAGCAAATGCCGGGTGGAGGATTATAATGACAGCGGACAGCTAAAAACATTGAAAATAACGGTAACTGCGAATAGATAAGTAAAATGATGAATGAAACTCATGTTATTTAAAGGTCAATGTCACGCAGAACTTGAGTGATGAAGCAGAGTTTACATTCACTTTAAAGGGATATGAAATCCAAAATTTTTCTTTCATGATTCAGAAAGAGCATGCGATTTTAAACAACTTCTAATTTACTTCTGTTATCAATTTTTCTTCATTCTCTTGGTATCTTTTGTTGAAAAGCAGGGACATAAGCTTAGTAGCCCACCCATTTCCGGAGCACTGTATGGCAGTAGTTTTGCAAGAATGTTATTCATTTGCAAGAGCACTAGATGGCAGCACTATTTCCTGCCATGTAGTGCACCAGATGCCTACCTAGGTATCTCTTCAACTCATGGGAATGAAGCAAATTTGATAATAGAAGTAAATTGGAAATAATTTAATGATAATTTGTGCACCAAAGTTTTTAAAAAAAATAATATTAACTAATTTTAGCTCAATAATAATGTGCCTGTAAGATCTTAAAAGAAATTCTGATTTAAATGTTATGTTTCTTTTAAGATAAAGATACGGATGTCACAGTGATGGATTACAATGGAGATAATGGACTGAGAGACACCTTAAGCATCGCTTCAACAGACTCATTTGTTTCAGCTGCTGAGGTATTATATGCTTGGTTATAAAGTGATAACATTAAAGTGCCATAAAACAGGTGGAGATCTGTGCATATCCTAAAAGGACTAATTAATTTCAATAGTTTGCATAAAAAAAAATTGTTTAAAAATTGCTGGCAAGTATTTAAAAATAATTTTCCAAAATAAACAAAATGAATTACATAGCTATGCTGCCTGGAGCAGTCAACTCCACCCCCCTTATCAGTGTTTAGACACAGGCATTGTATTTCAGATGAGTTCACAGCTTCTAGGCATGCTCCAGCAGATAATCACTGTGCACTTTTGTATTCTACCAAAACAACAATAGATATAGATACAGCCATAGAAGGAAATGTGTAGGGGGAGTTAGAGCTGTACAATTCAGAAACTAAAAAGAAAGGGTTAATGGCGAGGCACTGCAGTATAAATTTGCAGGTAAAGTAATTAAAGTACATATTATTATATTTTGTCTCTGCCCCAACTTGTTTTATGTCCTTTTAATGGGACAATAAACTCTTTGAGATTTGAGATTGTAAAATACAATGTTAATATTATGCACAGTAAAACAAATGTACAATATACAGGTAGCCCTCAGTTTATGCCGGGGTTAGGTTCCAGAAGGAATGGTTGTAAATCGAAACCGTTGTAAATTGAAACCCAGTTTATAATGTAAGTCAATGGGAAGTGAGGGAGTTAGGTTCCAGGCCCCTCTCAAAATTGGCATAAGTAACACCTAATACATTATTTTTAAAGCTTTGAAATGAAGACTTTAAATGCTAAACAGCATTATAAACCTAATAAAATAATCACACAACACAGAATATATAATTAAACTAAGTTAAATGAACAAAAACATTTGCTAAACAGCATTATAAACCTAATAAAATAATCACACAACACAGACTTTACTTGCATTTTTCTGCAAACTGTTATTGCTATGCATTCCAATCTGGATTTATAGACAGGAAGATCTTGTTCCTTTGCAAGCTGCTCGATAGCTCAGGTCTGGTTAAACGGATTAATTTCAGCTTGCTTGGCTTGCATATCTTTGCTGCAACACAAGCGGACAGCTCCACCTACTGGCTATTTTAATCAATGCACTGCTTCTCAATAGCAGTCACATGACTGAAAAAAAGGTTGTTATTCTGAAACGGTGCAAATTGAACCGTTGTAAACCGAGGGCCACCTGTACTTTTATTATTTATTTTGCCTTTTCTGAAGTTTTTCCATATCTAGACATGTTTATGTATGTAACTCTATGTTAAAGCCTTTTGCAGCTTTTTTTCTCACACCTCACACCATGTATTTTTGATGTGTTTTGTGCAACCTTTTTGTCTTGTGTAACAGTTAACCAGAGCTCTGAAGTCGTGCTATCCTAACACACGTTAAAGGGACAGTAAAGTCATAATTAGACATTCATGATTTAGACAGAGCATACCATTTTAAACAACTTTCCAATTTACTTATATTATTTAATTTGCGTCCTTCTCTTGTTATCCTTTGCTGGAAGGTTTATCCAGGTAAGTTCAGGAGCAGCAAAGAACCTAGGTTCTAGCTGCTGATTGGTGGCTGCATATATATATATATACCGATTGTAACCAGTAGTGCATTGCAGCTCCTTCAACCAATGATACCAAGAGAATGAAACAAATTTAATAATATAAATTAATTGGAAAGTTGTTTAAAATGGAATGTTCTACCTAAATCATGAAAGAAAAGGTTTGGGTTTCATGCCCCTTTAAATTTAATTTCTTTCAAGCAAATGCATTTACTTTCAACTCGCTATAAGCGTGCTACTTCCAACGCGCAAAAACCCCTTATAGTTTGCCCTTAAAGGAACAGTCTAGTCATCTTAAAGTCTTACCTTAGATTAAGCTGCAAATATCCTACTGCACCTTTTCTAAATCATGCAGCAGGAATGATAAAAAAAAATATTTTCAAAATGAATATTGTTTCTGGCCAGTTTGAAATGGCTACCAAGCTCCACCCACTGATGACATCACAATCTGGGCTACATCTAGGAACTCTGCTGAATATCATTGACAGTCTGTTGAATCCAACTAGTGAGTCTTTTGTGATTGGAAGCCATATGCAGCCCAGATCATGATGTCATCAATGGGCGGAGCTTGGCAGCCATTACAATGTGGGCAGAAACAATATTCATTTTAAAATAACTTTTTTACCATTCCTGCTGCATTATATAGAAAGGGGAACAGGAGACTATTTGCAGCTTAATCTAAGGTACAACTTTAAGATGACTAAGGTGTAGACGGTCCCTTTAGTTTGTTAATTATTATTGCAATGCTTTAGAAACATAGTTTGATGTGTTCACTGTCCCTTTAAGTGAGACATTATAAATGGTAAAACTGGCAAACTGTGAATTGTGAATTATTACTTTTGTTTTTATATGTTCATAGTAATTTAGTTACCTCTATATAAATGTACATTGTGCTGCTCAGAGTATCCAGAAGTTTAGACCCGTATGTCTACTGAGACTACTTCAGTATGCTCTCATTGAATGGAGATAAGGTTTAATACAGAAATGTTAGAGAAAGAGGTGAATTTGCTAATAACAATTTGCATCATGAAACTTTTAATTTTGACATAGATGTCCCTTTAAAATGCAATATTTAATAAATCAAATAACATTAAATAGTATTCTATTAACTAAAGAATAATTGAATATCTGTATTTAGAGGCAAATAAATGCAGTCAAATTGATAGAGACATTATAAAAAGACAATGCAATAGCAATTACTAATTTGAATTTCAAATTAGTAGTGTTTTTTTTCAGGCAAATTTCAAAGTAAATAGGTTTCCTCCCACCTGCATCATTTGAAAGCCATCAGCCAATCACAAAATATTGTACAGTATTTGTACTGTACATCCTCCGTAACAGCTGGTGCCTCAGAAAGTATGCAAATAAATATTATATATATTATGCTTAATTTGATAATGTAAGTAAATATGCAATTTGTGTGCACATATTTATCCTAACTACTGTGTCAAAATTATTTTAAACAAGAATTTGAGATATCCTTCCTGGCCATACCCTGTAAAAGCATTACTACAATGTATGCACTGCAAATTATTGCTGAGAACAGTTGTACATTTGCAGTGTCTCTGTCTAACATTGCAGTAAATCACATAGAAAATGTGGCTGTTTATACAAAAAGCTATAACAATCTCAGATCCTCTATTCAATGGATTTATTGGAATGTCGAGGGAAAGCATTCTCCTCTGCTGAAGAATTCAGCTGTTACTGACTGAGTTCTTCACATATTTTTGGATTTATATAGGAAGCAAATACTTTAGAAAAACAAAGTGACACTTTACAAGAAAACAGCCCGTGACTTTAAAGGGACAGTCAACACCAGAAATTTTGTTGTTTAAAAAGATAGATAATCCCTTATTACCCATTCCCCAGTTTTGCATAACCAACATTGTTATATTAATACACTTTTTTTAAAATATGCCACTACAAAATATATTTACAGAAGAGGGGTACACTATTGTACGTGCACCAAAAACAATAATACTAAAGATGCACATTCTAGTCTTCCACAGCACAATAAAGTTTGTTTGTTTTTAAATATAAAAGGAACATACAGCTACAAAAAAACAACAAAGTACTCAATAGTCAATATTAAAGGGACGGTAAAGTCAAAATTAAACTTTCATGATTCAAATACAGCATGAAATTACAGGTAGCCCTCAGTTTATGCCGGGGTTAGGTTCCAGAAGGAATGGTTGTAAATCGAAACTGTTGTAAATTGAAACCCAGTTTATAATGTAAGTCAATGGGAAGTGAGGGAGTTAGGTTCCAGACCCCTCTCAAAATTGTCATAAGTAACACCTAATACATTAGTGTAAAAGCTTTGAAATGAAGACTTTAAATGCTAGACAGCATTATAAACCTAATAAAATAATCACACAACACAGTCTTCACTTGCATTTTTCTGCAAACAGTTCTTTCTATGCATTCCAATCTGGACTGAGTTATAGACAGGAATTTGGAAATGCACCAATTTTCAGAGCTAAATTGCATGAAAAGGGGGCCAAATAAATAATGAATGTATACTGCAAAGTTGTTTAATTCTGCATGACTAAGTATTTTTAATAAACATCTTATGGTGCTTACTGTCCATTTAATCAACATGTAAAGCATACTCCCATGCTTAGTCCTAGATGGAATTTGAATACATTTTACACATATACACTAATTCTTTGATCAATGTAAAGCAAGATCACATGTACAATTCACATCTAATATTAATGCTTATTTGCAGCATGGTCTAATAGTTTTTTCAAGAAAAAAATGTGCCACATCAGAATTGGCTTCCGGAAAAGAGTTAAAGGCACGATTTAAAGAGACTTTCTAGATTACTTCCATCATCGAATTGTGCACCGTGTATATGTATATGAGTCTGTGATTGGCTGATGGATGTCACATGATCCAGGGCTGGCAAATTAAATTATATTTTGAAATTTGTCAAATACAAAAATCTGCTGGTCAATTAAAATTCAGGGTGAGTGTTATTCTCTTTTGTATGCACTCGTTGATTATGCAATGCTACTTATTTAAAGGCACATGAAACCCACATATTTTCTTTCATGTTTCAGATAGAGCAAACAGCTTTCCAATTTACTTCTTTTATCAAATTTGTTTTATTCTCTTGGTACCCATTGTTGAAGGAGCAGCAACGCACTACTGGGGGCTATCTTAACACATTGGGTAAGGCTAAGCCAATGACAAGCATATATGTGCAGCCATCAATCAGCAGCTAGATTCCAGTAGTTCTTTGCTGTTTCTTAGCCTACCTAGGTATGCTTTTCAGCAAAGGATACCGAGAGAGCAAAACAAATTAGATAATAGAAGTAAATTGGAATGTTGTTTAAAAATATAATTTATGCTTACCTGATAAATTCATTTCTTTCATGGTGGTAAGAGTCTGTAAGCCATTCTCCTGGGAAATACCACTACGGGCCACTAGGAGGATGAAAATATTCCAAAAACTCTGAAAGCCCTTAAAAATCCCTCTCACCTTACTGGAAATTAGTCTGATGTATAGCCAAGCAAGGAAAAGAAGAAAGGTAGAAATGGAGAAGAGCAAAAAAAAAACAGGAGCAGTGAAAAAAGAGTGGCGTACTTGAAATGCCACCAGTAAAAAATACACCACCACAAAATGAATACATTTATCAGGTAAGCATAAATTATATTTTCTTTCATAAAGAAAGAAACTAATTCTCAAGCTGTGGAGTCCATGCGTTATAGTGTGGGACAAAATAATTACTCAATGTACATTTTAAGAATTTTTTTTTTTTTTTTTTCATGCTGTAAAAATATATATACAACAATACTTATTGACTAGAAACAGCTGCCTAAAGGACTTTCCTAACAAATGCTGCTTCAGAAGAAGCAAAAACATCAAAATGGTAGAATTTAGAAAAAGTATGTAAGGAAGACCACGTAGCTGCCTTGCAAATTTGATCAAAAGATGCCTTATTCTTAAAAGCCCAGGAACTAGCCACTGACCAAGTAGAATGGGCAGTAATATGTTTAGGAGGAGACTGTCCCATCTCTAAGTAAGCCTTATGATTCAAAAGTTTTAACCAAGATGCTAACTAAACTGCTGTAGCCTTCTGACCATTCCTGTAACCAGAAAAAAGAACAAACAAACTAGAGGATTGCCTAAAATCCTTAGTAGCCTGCAAATAAAACTTCAAGGCTCTAAAAACATCCAAGTTATGGAGAAGCCTCTCCTTAGAATTCTTTGGATTAAGACAAAAAGAAGGAACAATGAGCTCTTGATTAATATTATCAGAAGAAACCACTTAAGGCAAAAATCAAACGTAGTTCTCAAAACTGACAGGCGCACAAACTAACAAAACGCACTAAATAAATAGACTATGTGCTCGAAAACTGAAACACACTAAAAACCGACACACCTTAGCAGCATACTAAGTAAACTAGATACATGCATGCACACGTAAACCTGACACAAGCTAACCAGCCAGGCACAAGAAAAGCCAACTCACACAATACAAAAGTGCGTAAAGACCTAAAACACAGAGCACTATTAGAAAATATATAAAAAGTTGACAAGCACAAACACTATAACATGCTTAAAAATCCAACATGCACTAACAAAATATATAAAGATTCTTTAAACACAATTCCGTATAAAAGATGCCTGTCAAAATAGTTCCCTGGCTATGGTGTAGAACCCCCATCATACCTACTAATAGCCTATAGGCTAAGTGAGTGCCTACAATAACAAACCCCATACTTACCATAGTTGGTACCCACACTTTTCGACTTACAATTTGCAGGAAAATACTTCTTCCAATAGACAGCCAACCAGTGCTGTATGCGTGACAGCAGAGGATCTATGCACATGGAGTATAACGACGATCCAACAGAAGGAGGCTAGGGACCCATCCCTGCAACACCTGTGGCAGACCTGTGACTAACTCCCACTGGGTGTAATTGTGCCACTACCGAATACTCCAAAAGCTTCGCTTTCTGAAACAGCTCTATGAGGGGAAACTGGGCCTCAAATCAGTTTGAGGACTCCTTTTACTGAAGAACATCTGGAGCACCTTCAGTCTTTACCTTCCTCCTGCGGAGGCAAAGAAAAAACTAGTTTCCAGTAAGGTGGGAGGGCTTTGCCTCCTCATTGTGGTCAGGAATGTTATTTCCCAGGAGTAATTGCTTGTGGACTCTCACTACCTTTATAAAAGAAATTTCACTCTCCGTCTGAATCAAGAAAGTTAAATTTTGACTTTATTGTCCCTTTAAATTCAATTTCTCTTGGCATCCTCTGTGGAAACTTAGCACCTTTCTAGCATACTGATTTAAGCTCAGGAGCGTGCATGTGTTCATTTAATAACCACTTATGATACATGTGCAACAGGTGACACGATGAGTGAGGACACCTTATTTCAAAACATACAAGTCGTATTAAGGCAACATCTTAAAATTGACCAATTTTAAATTAAGCTGTTTTGAAAACTAAAGTATATGTTAAAATGCTTCTTATTGTGTTCAAAATGCATTGTTTTCGAGGCAGCTGGTATAACAAGTCGTTAGAAAAACATAAAGGGGAATCTTAACTTTCCAGTAGAATGTCCCTTTAATCCCAATAGTCAATATTACTCAGCTACATGAAATGCTTGTGTAACACTCTAAAGAAAGGACATACAAGTAGATATTTAGAGAATGTATTTAACGCACATCTAAAAATACTGATGTATTTTAGCTCAAGACTATAGAAAAACTGGATTTGAAACTATTGGGGGCATATTACTCAAGGTCCGTATGGAGCTTGATGCCCCGTGTAGGCTCACCGGAAACATAAGTTATGAAGCAGCAGTCTGAGACGGCGGACAAAAATCGTCAGAAATCAACCCGATTGAATATGATCGGGTTGATTGACACCCCCTGCTAGCAGCTGAATGGCCGCAAATCTGCAGGGGGCCGTATTGCACCAGCAGTTCACCAGAACTGCAATGCAATGATAAATGCCGAGAGTGTATGCTGTGGGCATTTATCGATGTGCAGTGAACATGATCCACAATATCGGATCATGTCAGCTCGCACAATAATAAATAGGCCCCTTGGAGTCAGAAATATATTTAAAAAAACAGACAAATTCTGGGATTAACTGTTCTAAGAATGGCTACTATAATGGTACTGTCTAAACATAAAGCTCACAAGGAAATAATTCAGCACCTTACTATGGGGTACATTTATCATTCACAACCTTTGAAGCTATTGTGGAGCAGTTTTGCATGAGCAAACATTTTTAAGAAGCGTAAACTGCTTCTTCTTTTTTCCTCCGCCACTAGATGTGGCGAGATTAATTACCTCAACACCCACTTGTTCAGGGTGATTGATATGCCCTGCTCTAGTGCAATTGGTTGTGCAAGAGCGGGGGAGCGGCATTGCACATTAATCCTCTTGTGCAATTTTCAATTTTGAAGTGTGATGAAGAATTACAAGTTGTAATTGCAGGGTACAAGTTCACTACTTTTCTTCTGTTACCAAATTGACTTCATTCTCTTGGTATCTTTGTTGAACACCATGTAGGTAGACTCAGGAGCATGCAGGTTTCTGGAGCACTATATGGCAAGAGTACCTTTAACAATTTTATTCATTTGGAAGAGCACTAAATGGTAGCAGCATTTTCTGCCATGTAGTGCTCCAGACATATGCAAGGTACCTACTATGTATGCTTTTCAACAAAGAATACCCTCACTGTCTCTGGTGCCGCTCCACATTGTGACTCAGTCTCAGTCACCAACGTTGCCTCTTGGTCTGGGAGATTACGTGCGCACTTGCGTGACTCGCGGCTTTAACTCTAAAGGAAGTTCTTGTTAAAGCCATGATGTGCGGCTGCCGCCGGGCAAATAAATAAAAAAAATTTAAGCAGACAGAGTGTTTATTATGAAGTGTGGTGTGGAATGCTGCCCCCCAAAAGATGTCGCCCTAGGCACCGGCCTTGTTGGCCTTTCCGATAATACGCCTCTGCCTGGGAACAAAGCAAATTTCTTTATAGAAATAAATTAGGAAGTGTTTTTAAAAAATGTTTTCTCTGCCTATACCACACAAAAAAATTGGGTTTTGTGTCCCTTTTAGTAAAAGCATTCTCCCCAAAAAGTACAAAACTAGAACAATAGATCAGGATCTCAAATTATAGGGGGTAGCAGGCTCAAACTAATTTTACATAAAAATGTATTTACAGAAAAGATGGTTAATTCATGGAATAAACTTCAAGCAGAGGTGTTGAAGACAAAGTGTTCCATTGATCAAGGTGCTTATATATCTTGGGGCCCTAGCAGTGCATGTGAAGATGCAGTGGGTTTAACACTGCAGTTTAATCTTACTTGACCGTCTTGACGTATTTGCCCATGATGATTGACAAGTCCTACTTTCACACAATTGGTTGCACAAGTCCAGGGGGTGGAACCTGTGCACGCATTTGCTTGTGCAATCTTAAATGCAAGCAATGGATTCTGTTCACTCATCCCTAGCAGTCAGATTCTAAGGGGTCGATTTACTATGCCCCGAATGGGGCTAACTCACCCCATTCGGGGCATAGTCTTAAGAACGCTGCTCCTTGACTGGATCCGCCGCCGCCTCTGAGTGGCATACAGCAATCAACCCAATCGAATACAAAGCAATCAACCCAATCGAATACAATCGGGTTGATTGACACCCCCTGCTAGCGGCCATTTGGACGCAAATCTGCAGGGGGCGGCATTGCACAAGCAGTTCACTAGAACTGCTTGTGCAATGCTGAATGCCGACAACGTATGCATATCCACTGCAGTGTATTATGTCCGTCAGACTTTGATAATTCAGCCCCTATAATTGGAAACCCTGTCTATCTAGAACTTGATAAATAAGACCCTAAGGGCATTGAAGAATTCATGCTATATGCATAAGGATATCCTAATAATTTAATAAGCTTTCACTGTGGAAAGAAATATGGTAGACTCAATGGGCAGTATGTTTTATTATCCAGTCTTTTTTTTTGGTGGGACCCAGCACTTATTTCTGAAGATTAAGTGGCAATGAAATATAATCACAAAGTTAATCTTATATATATAGAGTTCTATTTTAAACTATAAGATGATTTATATATTTATATATATATATATATATATATATGTTTATTTTTTATAATTTAGTTAACGTGTGGCTGTAATAAACTATCTGTCTGTACAATGATATATACGTGGGCTTTATACTTACTGATTACAGCAATGCCCTGGAATCTTAATGCTAAATGTTTATATGTTGCTATTTTTCAGAGAAGTCAGCCAAGGGTCCTTGCTAGGGCCTGTACTTCCAGACTGCAGACATAAATACTATTGAGAAAGATGTCTGTATTACTTGATTCTGAAGCGAGATAAATCATTCATGTTTGATACATATCACGCTATACGTTGGTATTTATGATAGTTGTCCTTAGAAAAAAATGTCTCTCATTTCCTCAAAAATACAGAGGCATTTCCTGTTTTTCCATATCTCACAATGCATCACCTATGAAAAAATGTAATTATGACAGCAATGGGAAGTAATGTGATATTTACTTGTTTGCATTTCCTTTCTTAAATGGTCATTAACACTTGGAGGTTGTAATATAAAATGCTTAAAGGGATACTGAACCCAAATTTTTTCTTTCGTGATTTAGATAGAGCATGCAATTTTAAGCAACTTTGAAATTTACTCCTATTATCAATTTTTCTTTGTTCTCTTGTTATCTTTATTTGAAAAAGAAGGCATCTAAGCTTTTTTTTCTTGGTTCAGACTCTGGACAGCACTTTTTTATTGGTGGATGAATTTATCCACCAATCAGCAAGGACAACCCAGGTTGTTCACCGAAAATGGTCCGGCATCTAAACTTACTTTCTTGCATTTCAAATAAAGATACCAAGAGAATAAAGAAAATGTGATAATAGGAGTAAAATAGAAAGTTGCTTAAAATGTCATGCTCTATCTGAATCATAAAAGAAAAAATTTGGGTTCAGTGTCCCTTTAATTAAATTTCCTAAAAAAATATTTTTAACAAGTTTAAAAAAATACATTTTATTCTCAGGCGAACCTTAGCTCTGAATACATCATGCTGTCCAGCATTTATGTAGTGTTTAATATCCCTTTAAATAGACTTAATAGGCAAAAGTGCATTTCAGTTTTGAATAGAAACATTTTTATATATACTTGAATTAGCAAACATTCTTCAAAGTGCTTTCTTCAGTCCACTCACAAAGCCAGCAATGGTTTGTATAAGTAAGTGTTAAGTACTTGAAGGGACAGTATACACTCATTTTCATATAACTGCATGTAATAGACACTACTATAAAGAATAAGATGCACAGATACTGATATAAAAATCCAGTATAAAATGGTTTAAAAACTTACTTAGACGCTCTCAGTTTAGCTCTGTTGAAAAGGTAGCTGGAAAGCCCACTGCAAGTGGCAAATAAGACACTCCCCCCCTCCCCCTTCTTTTGCATATGAAAAGACCCTTTACACAAACAGGAGCAAGCTGGAGAAGGTATCTGACGGTATTCTCATAAAACTTTGGGGCTTGGTTAGGAGTCTGAAAATCAGAGCAATGTTATTTAAAAATAGGCAAAACTATGGGGCATATGTATCAAGCTCCGTATGGAGCTTGATGCCCAGTGTTTCTGGCGAGCCTGCAGGCTCGCCAGAAACACCAGTTATGAAGCAGCGGTCACAAAGACCGCTGCTCCATAACCTGTCCGCCTGCTCTGAGCAGGCGGACACACATCGCCGGAAATCAACCCGATCGAGTACGATCGGGTTGATTGACACCACCCTGCTGGCGGCCCATTGGCCGTGAGTCTGCAGGGGGCGGCGTTGCACCAGCAGCTCTTGTGAGCTGCTGGTGCAATGCTGAATACGGCGAGCGTATTGCTCGCCATATTCAGCGATGTCTGTCGGACCTGATCCACACTGTCGGATCAGGTCCGACAGACATTGATAACTAGGGGCCTATACATTTAAACAAACAAACAAACTTTGAGGGCTATATAAATATATCATCTACAAAACATTTATGCTAAGAAGAAATGAGTGTATAATGTCCCTTTAATCGCCTGTGAGCCTAGTTTTTTTAAGCTAGCTCAGTGTTATTAAAGAGCACACAGCTATGGGAACAGGAGTATTTTTTAATCTGGATTTTTTTATATTTTTAATTGTGGCGGGCCAGTGTCTGCACTACTTATTTAGCGAGGTAATTTTAGAAAGCTGTCTGTCTCCGAGTAAAGTGTAGGAGCTGGAGCTCTTAGAGGAGGGAATGTATAAACATAGGAAGTAAACCCATCCTGCCAGCACTTAAGTCTGTTAGTGAGTAACATGTTCTTGTTGTGGATGGAGTTAGCTAGGTAAGCCTTAAAGAGACAGTAAATTACTTGTAATTAGTAGACATTTCTGTTGTGTTGCTATAGAATAGTTATTTATGTGTAGTGTGATAGGAGCGCCTAAAGGTGGATTCCTGCTGCTAAAAAAGTTCTTCCCTCAAAGAGAACTAAATGGTGGATAAGAAGAAAAAATGGGGTTTATTTAGCAGCGCTAAAAAAAGCTAGGAAATGATGATACCAATCTAATTTATGTTTAATACAATCTATTTTATTTAAAAATTCTTATAACACATAAAAACAACAGCAAATGCTTTTCCTAATTAATAAAGGGACGTCTCCCTTATACAACACTTATAAAAACAGACTAGAACCATATAATCCTAGAATTTCAGGTATAAAGGAATTAATTCTATAGATAACATATGGCAAGCAACAAATTTCTAAGATAAATGGTGAATTAAATATTTAAAAGGCACAAATGTATCAATCCTAATAGCTTTACAGTTCTTCAGTAACAAATTCAGTTATAAAGTTACACAGTTACTTTCCTTGGACATATAATTGGCTCAGGTGTGCTGGATAGTTAAAAAGGCAAAAAACAGCCAATATTCTGATTTAGGTGCCAAAGCAATCGTGGTTAATGGAAATGGTTAATTTAACAGATGAATACCTTGATGTCTTTAAAGTTCAGTTTGCGTGTTTTAAAAAACGTAGTGCAAATTAGTGTAGAGGTACCTTAATCTGTCCTGGTTGCAACCGCTGATTATCTTCACTGTGAGGGATTCACAGACTGTTTGTTCCTGGTGCTTCTGATAAGTCACCTGACCTTCTCTTTGATTCAGAGGTCAGGGGTGATGATCCGTTCTGGTGATGTAGTTATCCTTTTTTTTGTTTTCCTTTCTTCTTATAGCCCAAATATTGTTTTCATCTGGGTTCCCTCAGACTTCTTAAGGTTTGAAGAAATCTTTGGTCAGTGTTTAGCAGTAACACCGTATTCCCTGAAGTTACCAAAGGTAGATTTTAACTTGCAGGGTCAGGAGAAAAGTTTAAAGTTGCAGGGTCACACAGCTTTGTGACAGTAGTAAATGAAGTTTAGTAGAGTGTAGCAGGTCCCATTCAACGCGTTTCACCCTTCTGGGCTTTATCAAGAATGCTTATCCTGCTAGCTTCTGGCTTTTTAAAGGTATGAATGTGTTTTGATTGGTTCCTTCATTTCCTTTTGATTTCTATCAACACCTGTGTGGCTTCCAATGTAAAGGTGGACTTTATTTAAGTTGGTAATGATTGTTTCTGTGTTGTTATTTAGTTACATGATACACAAGGAAGAGAACTTATCATTTCTGCTTTATTAGCATTCACACAATTCAACTTATATATTTCAATTCTAAAGTGCCTTTATTAGATAATATACATTTAGATCGTGCAAACTTAAAATTACCTAAACTGAAACGAAAATATAAGAATCAGAATTACCATTCCCATATCTAGAATTATTGTAAGTGGGTAAAAATTAATGATATATATATATTCCTTTTCAACAAAGGATAGTAAGTTCAACAATTTATAAATTTGTAACAATTTAAAAATGGACGAAACGAAAATATAAGAATCAGAATCATCATTCCCATATCTAGAATTATTGTTAGTGGGTAAATGTTAACGATATATACATATTCCTTTTCAACAAAGGATAGTAAGTTCAACAATTTATACATTTGTAACAATTTAAAAATGGACGAAACGAAAATATAAGAATCAGAATCATCATTCCCATATCTAGAATTATTGTTAGTGGGTAAAAATTAACGATATATACATATTCCTTTTCAACAAAGGATAGTAAGTTCAACAATTTATAAATTAACAATTTAAAAATGGATGTACAATTAAATCAGAAATTATCAATCCCATAACTAGAGTTATTGCTAGTGGGTAAAAATATGGCTTATTCAATTAATTTATTTATTTTAGGGGGATAAAAATTCCTTTTTAATTACTAGAAAAATGAATTTATATAGGGCTTGTACTATCTTTGCCCAAGATAAATTGAAATGTTATTGCTTATTTAATGTATGTGAGTATTTTCTATATAAGTGGCTGATTTAACCTGGAAAATGTTCGCATATTGTAAGAGACTTTTATAAGAAGGGGGAAATGTCTATCTCAGAGTTCAAGCCTCCAGGTTGGAGGGTATTCATTAGGTATATAATTTCAGCTTCTGCCTTTAGGAGTTTATTTTCCCAGTTTCCCCCTCTCCAGTCGGGGTGAACTTTTTTAATTCCCCAATATTTAAAATCTTTAAGGTTGTTGTTGTGTACTTCCCTAAAGTGGCGATAGATATAAGGGTCAAGGTTACCCCTATCTATGCAAGAGAGGTGCTCCCTTATCCTTTCACGGAGCATTCTGGTTGTTTCTCCTATGTAAATTTTTTTACATGAACATTGAATGGCGTAAATAACGCCTTTATCTTGACATCTAATTGTGTCTCTTATTTTGAAAGTAAAGTTTCCACTTTTTGATTTTAAAATCTTTTGTTTACTACTAAATTTACAGGCCCGGCATCTAAAACAGGGGAAAAAACCATTTAAAGGATTTCCGTCTAGGCACCTTTGAGTGTCTTTCTTCTTTATGCTTTTCAATTGACTGGGAGCTAGTAGGCTCTTCAAATTCTGTGCTTTCCTATATATTATTTTTGGGTTTTCCCCCACTTTTCCCCCTATGATGGGATCAGTTTGTACTAAGTGCCAATGTTTTTTTAAAACTCTTTGGATGTTTAGGTTGTCATGACTGAACTCAGTTATAAAGGGCACATTAATTTCATCTCGATTTTCTTTGATATCTTTTGTTTTATATTCTAAGAGGTCCCTCCTTACTTTCTTATCTACCTCTTGTTTAGCTTCATTGATTACTTCTGGACTATATTCTCTTTCTAAGAATTTCCTTTCTAAGATCTTTATTTGATCCTGATAATCTGTCATTCTTGAGCAATTCCGTTTAATTCTTAAATATTGCCCTTTAGGGACATTGTCTTTCCACTTTTTCATGTGGCAGCTGTTATAATGGATTAGATTATTGGCATCCACCTTTTTAAAATGTGTTTTGGTTATTAATTGTAGAAAACCAATTAATAACCAAAACACATTTTAAAAAGGTGGATGCCAATAATCTAATCCATTATAACAGCTGCCACATGAAAAAGTGGAAAGACAATGTCCCTAAAGGGCAATATTTAAGAATTAAACGGAATTGCTCAAGAATGACAGATTATCAGGATCAAATAAAGATCTTAGAAAGGAAATTCTTAGAAAGAGAATATAGTCCAGAAGTAATCAATGAAGCTAAACAAGAGGTAGATAAGAAAGTAAGGAGGGACCTCTTAGAATATAAAACAAAAGATATCAAAGAAAATCGAGATGAAATTAATGTGCCCTTTATAACTGAGTTCAGTCATGACAACCTAAACATCCAAAGAGTTTTAAAAAAACATTGGCACTTAGTACAAACTGATCCCATCATAGGGGGAAAAGTGGGGGAAAACCCAAAAATAATATATAGGAAAGCACAGAATTTGAAGAGCCTACTAGCTCCCAGTCAATTGAAAAGCATAAAGAAGAAAGACACTCAAAGGTGCCTAGACGGAAATCCTTTAAATGGTTTTTTCCCCTGTTTTAGATGCCGGGCCTGTAAATTTAGTAGTAAACAAAAGATTTTAAAATCAAAAAGTGGAAACTTTACTTTCAAAATAAGAGACACAATTAGATGTCAAGATAAAGGCGTTATTTACGCCATTCAATGTTCATGTAAAAAAATTTACATAGGAGAAACAACCAGAATGCTCCGTGAAAGGATAAGGGAGCACCTCTCTTGCATAGATAGGGGTAACCTTGACCCTTATATCTATCGCCACTTTAGGGAAGTACACAACAACAACCTTAAAGATTTTAAATATTGGGGAATTAAAAAAGTTCACCCCGACTGGAGAGGGGGAAACTGGGAAAATAAACTCCTAAAGGCAGAAGCTGAAATTATATACCTAATGAATACCCTCCAACCTGGAGGCTTGAACTCTGAGATAGACATTTCCCCCTTCTTATAAAAGTCTCTTACAATATGCGAACATTTTCCAGGTTAAATCAGCCACTTATATAGAAAATACTCACATACATTAAATAAGCAATAACATTTCAATTTATCTTGGGCAAAGATAGTACAAGCCCTATATAAATTCATTTTTCTAGTAATTAAAAAGGAATTTTTATCCCCCTAAAATAAATAAATTAATTGAATAAGCCATATTTTTACCCACTAGCAATAACTCTAGTTATGGGATTGATAATTTCTGATTTAATTGTACATCCATTTTTAAATTGTTAATTTATAAATTGTTGAACTTACTATCCTTTGTTGAAAAGGAATATGTATATATCGTTAATTTTTACCCACTAACAATAATTCTAGATATGGGAATGATGATTCTGATTCTTATATTTTCGTTTCGTCCATTTTTAAATTGTTACAAATTTATAAATTGTTGAACTTACTATCCTTTGTTGAAAAGGAATATGTATATATCGTTAATTTTTACCCACTAACAATAATTCTAGATATGGGAATGATGATTCTGATTCTTATATTTTCGTTTCGTCCATTTTTAAATTGTTACAAATGTATAAATTGTTGAACTTACTATCCTTTGTTGAAAAGGAATATGTATATATCGTTAACATTTACCCACTAACAATAATTCTAGATATGGGAATGATGATTCTGATTCTTATATTTTCGTTTCGTCCATTTTTAAATTGTTACAAATTTATAAATTGTTGAACTTACTATCCTTTGTTGAAAAGGAATATATATATATCATTAATTTTTACCCACTTACAATAATTCTAGATATGGGAATGGTAATTCTGATTCTTATATTTTCGTTTCAGTTTAGGTAATTTTAAGTTTGCACGATCTAAATGTATATTATCTAATAAAGGCACTTTAGAATTGAAATATATAAGTTGAATTGTGTGAATGCTAATAAAGCAGAAATGATAAGTTCTCTTCCTTGTGTATCATGTAACTAAATAACAACACAGAAACAATCATTACCAACTTAAATAAAGTCCACCTTTACATTGGAAGCCACACAGGTGTTGATAGAAATCAAAAGGAAATGAAGGAACCAATCAAAACACATTCATACCTTTAAAAAGCCAGAAGCTAGCAGGATAAGCATTCTTGATAAAGCCCAGAAGGGTGAAACGCGTTGAATGGGACCTGCTACACTCTACTAAACTTCATTTACTACTGTCACAAAGCTGTGTGACCCTGCAACTTTAAACTTTTCTCCTGACCCTGCAAGTTAAAATCTACCTTTGGTAACTTCAGGGAATACGGTGTTACTGCTAAACACTGACCAAAGATTTCTTCAAACCTTAAGAAGTCTGAGGGAACCCAGATGAAAACAATATTTGGGCTATAAGAAGAAAGGAAAACAAAAAAAAGGATAACTACATCACCAGAACGGATCATCACCCCTGACCTCTGAATCAAAGAGAAGGTCAGGTGACTTATCAGAAGCACCAGGAACAAACAGTCTGTGAATCCCTCACAGTGAAGATAATCAGCGGTTGCAACCAGGACAGATTAAGGTACCTCTACACTAATTTGCACTACGTTTTTTAAAACACGCAAACTGAACTTTAAAGACATCAAGGTATTCATCTGTTAAATTAACCATTTCCATTAACCACGATTGCTTTGGCACCTAAATCAGAATATTGGCTGTTTTTTGCCTTTTTAACTATCCAGCACACCTGAGCCAATTATATGTCCAAGGAAAGTAACTGTGTAACTTTATAACTGAATTTGTTACTGAAGAACTGTAAAGCTATTAGGATTGATACATTTGTGCCTTTTAAATATTTAATTCACCATTTATCTTAGAAATTTGTTGCTTGCCATATGTTATCTATAGAATTAATTCCTTTATACCTGAAATTCTAGGATTATATGGTTCTAGTCTGTTTTTATAAGTGTTGTATAAGGGAGACGTCCCTTTATTAATTAGGAAAAGCATTTGCTGTTGTTTTTATGTGTTATAAGAATTTTTAAATAAAATAGATTGTATTAAACATAAATTAGATTGGTATCATCATTTCCTAGCTTTTTTTAGCGCTGCTAAATAAACCCCATTTTTTCTTGCTATAGAATAGTAACATAGAAGATGAGGTTTAGAAAAGACAGAAGTCCATTGAGTTCAACCTTACAATAAAAGCTTCAGTTGAGCTTAAATTAATGCTAGCATCCACACTTTCTGCTTACGAAACCATGCGCTTGTAATCCGGGCAGACTGTGGTTTGACGTTGTTCTGCTGGAAAATGCAGGGACGTCCCTGAAAAAGACAACGTCTGGATGGCAGCATTTGTTGCTCCAAAATGTATACGTATCTTTCTGCATTAATGGTGCCCGCACACATGTGCACGTTACCCATGCCATGGGCACTGACACACCCACATACCATGATAGACGCTGGCTTTTGGACCTGATGCTGATAACAGCTTGGATGGTCCTCTTTGGCCCAGAGAACACAGCGGCTGTTTTTTTCCAAAAACTATTTGAAATGTTGACTCGTCGGACCACAAGATTCCACTGTGCTACTGTTCATCTCAGATGAGACTGAACTCAGAGAAGTCGGCGGGGTGTTCTGGATCTGTGGCTGTATGGCTTCTGCTTTGCATAATAAAGCCTTAACTTCCATCTGTGGATGCAGCGGCAAATGGCGTTGACTGACAAAGGTTTACCAAAATATTCCAGAGCCAATGTCAGGATATCCATTACAAACACATGACCAATCAGCCCCCAATCAGCAAGCGCTACCTAGGTGCTGAACCAAAAATGGGCTGGCTCCTATGCTTACATTCATGTTTTTTTTTTAAATAAAGAGAGCAAGAAAATGAAGAATAATTTATAATAGGAGCAAATTGGAAAGTTGATTAAAATTGCATGCTCTATTTGAATCATGAAAAAATGTGGGTTTTGTGTCCCTTTAACTTTGTTTTATATTGTAACTTTTTTAACAATATCGATTTTTCAATTATAGACATATACCAGCCTGTTAAAGGGACAGTATACACCAATTTTCATATAACTGCATATAATAGACACTACTATAAAGAATAAGATACAAGATAAGGACTACGCTACACACCGCTAGGGGACCCACTATGGATACACCACTGTAGTACAATAAATATTTTTATTGAAAAAATATATGGATAAAGGGGATTCTTTAGAAATAGATCTGCTGAGGTCTAGATTATCGAAAAAAATATTATAAGGACAGGGTAATAGAGTTTAAAAATACATTATGAATATCAATATATATCAATAAGTACAATAAAATACTTCTAGAAACACACGGATAAATAAAATAACAATAGGATAAAATTAAGGGGTATTTATTCAAACATTTAATAAGACAAATAAAATATGTTCCTAAGTAGCTCAAATATATCCGGATATATAACTAAGATATAACTAAAATAATCAGAAGATAAAAATACTCTTAAGATAAAAATACTCAATATGATCTATGGACCAAGTGGTAAAAATTGTGCAAAAATAATAAAAAGTATAAAGTATAAATCCAAAAGTGAGTTATACAGCTGACACACTTGATACAGAAAGAGGGTATCGCTATGCAATGCGATTTTAAGGTATCTATCTATCTATCTATCTATCTATCTATTGGGTTCTTGTAAAACGCGGCTATTCACCCGTAAGGGTCTCAAGGCGCTGAGGGTTGCAGTTCAGTCGAAGAGCCAGGGCTTGAGGTCTTGAGGTATACTCATATCTAATCACAATAACGGATCAGGAGGTTCAACTTATCACTCTCTCACAAACCTTATTGGTATTCACCGGAATCCACGTTAAAGCACAAGTTTCTTAACCATCTAAAATCACTATAAACTGGTTAATATTTTTGTACAAACTGCCTTATAAACTTTTTGGCTCATACATTTTTTGGCATATATATGTATATAAATTTTGCCTATAATAATTTTTACAATTACAGTGATATCACTTTAACTAACTTTTGGATTTATACTTCCATACACTATTATTATTATTATTATTATTATTATCATCAGGTATTTGTAGAGCGCTAACAGGTTCTGTAGCGCTATGAACATAGGTGGTATATAAAAACAAGTACAGGGATCAAATGGGTAGAGGGTCCTGCCGAGAGTTGCACTGTTGTAGTCGGCTCTTATGAAGGTGGACTACAAACAGCTGGGCTCATAGGCTTACAACCTATAGGGTTTTAGGGGATAGCAGTGGAGATAGGAAGGTTAGTGTAGGTTGTATGCGTCCCTGAATAGTAGAGTCTTTAGGGAGCACTTGAAGCTTTTAAAACTAGGGTAGAGTCTTGTGGAGCGAGGCAGAGAGTTCCATAAGATGGGAGCCAGTCTGGACAAATCTTGTAAACAGGAATGTGAGGAGGTAACAAGAAAGGAGGAGAGTAGGAGATCATGAGGGGAGCGAAGGGGTCGGGAGGGAGAGTATCTGGAGACAAGGTAAGGGAGCAATGCAATTGAGGGCTTTATAAGTCTGAGTGAGAATTTTGTGTTTAATCCTGGAGGCAAGAGGAAGCCAGTGAAGGGATTGGCAGAGAAGTGCGGCAGATGAGCAGCGACGTGCAAGGAAGATGAGCCTGGCAGAGGCACTCATTATGGATTGTAAAGGAGCTAGGCAGCAGCTACGTAGACCAGAGAGGATGGAGTTGCAGTAGTCGAGGTGGGAAAGGAGGAGAGAGTGGATTAAAATCTTAGTTGTGTCTTGTGTAAGGAAATGTCTGATTTTAGTGATGTTTTTAAGGTGGAAGCGGCAGGCTTTAGCCAAGGACTGAATGTGAGGAGTGAAAGAGAGATCTGAATCAAGTGTGACCCCAAGACATCGGGCATGGGAGGTTAGGGTAATGATGGAGTTATCAACCGTTATAGAGACATGGGGTGTGGAGATTTTGGAAGAAGGGGGAAAATAAGGAACTCAGTTTTGGAGAGATTTAGCTTGAGATAGTGAGAGGACATCCAAGATGAGATATGAGAGAGACAGTTAGTGACACGGGTTAGCAAGGAAGGAGATAGTTCTGGTGCAGAGAGGTAGATTTGGATATCGTTGGCATACAGATGATAGTGAAACCCGTGGGACTTTATTAAGGAACCTAATGAGAAAGTGTAGATTGAGAAGAGAAGAGAATCGAAGACAGAGCCTTGCGGTACCCCAACATACATTTATTATTTCATCATTTTTTATTTTTATTTTTGCACAATTTTTACCACTTGGTCCATAGATCATATTGAGTATTTTTATCTTCTGATTATTTTAGTTACATCTTAGTTATATATCCGGATATATTTGAGCTACTTAGGAACATATTGTATTTGTCTTGATGAATGTTTAAATAAATACCCCTTAATTTTATCATATTGTTATTTTATTTATCCGTGTGTTTCTAGGAGTATTTTATTGTACTCATTGATATTCATAATGTATTTTTAGACTCTATTACCCTGTCTTTATAATATTTTTATCGATAATCTAGACCTCAGCAGATCTATTTCTAAAGAATCCCCTTTATCCATATATTTTTTTAATAAAAATATTTATTGTACTACAGTAGTGTATCCATAGTGGGTCCCCTAGCGGGTCCTTTAATTGCTCTGTAGCGCTGCCCTTATCTTGTATATTGTGTTTTGTGAATCTGATCCATAATGAGTAAGGGTCTTCTTATTTTGAGGGTTCAGCGACATTGAAGGTGTTGAGGGTATCAGATTGTCTTATTTTACTATAAAGAATAAGATGCACAGATACTGATATAAATATCCAGTATAAAACTGTTTAAAAACTTACTTAGAAGCTCTCAGTTTAGCTCTGTTGAAAAGGTAGCTGGAAATCCCACTGCAAGTGGGAAATAAGCCACTCCCCCCCTCTCCCTTCCTTTGCATATGAAAAGACCCTTTACACAAAAAGGAGCAAGCTGGAGTAGGTATACATCGGTATTCTTCTTAAACTTTGGGGCTTCGTTAGGAGTCTGAGAAATTAGAGAAATGTTATTTAAAAATAAGCAAAACTATACAATTTTTTTTTTAAAAAAAGAACTTTATGGGCTATATAAATAGATCATCTACAAAACATTTATGCAAAGAAAAAATGAGTGTATAATGCCCCTTTAACTTCTTTTATACACTTATTTATATACACTTATTTATGTTTATATGTATGCATGCATGTGTATGTGGTTTCTTATGTATCAGTAATTTTCTATCTCACTGCTGTCTACATTTTTCTATACTCAGAAAAAAGCAGATAATTTGTACCCCTTGGGAAAAATAAACTCCTTTTCCATGCTTTATTTGAAGTGTTGACACTTAGAGATAAATACATTGGTTTCCTATTGCAGCTTGGGCAATTGGGCACAGAAATGTTGGCTATCACTGAACATCATTAATTCATCTCAGACATGATACATGCCACTGAAAAAAAATCTACTTTTCAAACAAAATAACAACAATTAAACAAATTTCAAATATGTTTTGCATGTTGATATTGTAACAAACAGGAATCAATATATTCCAATATACCCTGACAATCAAAGAAATTAATTTCCTTTAAAAATTAAGATTCATAAAGAAACAGAGATGTGTTTACAGGGAGTGCAGAATTATTAGGCAAGTTGTATTTTTGAGGATTAATTTTATTATTGAACAACAACCATGTTCTCAATGAACCCAAAAAACGTATTAATATCAAAGCTGAATAGTTTTGGAAGTAGTTTTTAGTTTGTTTTTAGTTATAGCTATTTTAGGGGGATATCTGTGTGTGCAGGTGACTATTACTGTGCATAATTATTAGGCAACTTAACAAAAAACAAATATATACCCATTTCAATTATTTATTTTTACCAGTGAAACCAATATAACATCTCAACATTCACAAATATACATTTCTGACATTCAAAAACAAAACAAAAACAAATCAGTGACCAATATAGCCACCTTTCTTTGCAAGGACACTCAAAAGCCTGCTATCCATGGATTCTGTCAGTGTTTTGATCTGTTCACCATCAACATTGCGTGCAGCAGCAACCACAGCCTCCCAGACACTGTTCAGAGAGGTGTACTGTTTTCCCTCCTTGTAAATCTCACATTTGATGATGGACCACAGGTTCTCAATGGGGTTCAGATCAGATGAACAAGGAGGCCATGTCATTAGATTTTCTTCTTTTATACCCTTTCTTGCCAGCCACGCTGTGGAGTACTTGGACGCGTGTGATGGAGCATTGTCCTGCATGAAAATCATGTTTTTCTTGAAGGATGAAGACTTCTTCCTGTACCACTGCTTGAAGAAGGTGTCTTCCAGAAACTGGCAGTAGGACTGGGAGTTGAGCTTGACTCCATCCTCAACCCGAAAAGGCCCCACAAGCTCATCTTTGATGATACCAGCCCAAACCAGTACTCCACCTCCACCTTGCTGGCGTCTGAGTTGGACTGGAGCTCTCTGCCCTTTACCATTCCAGCCACGGGCCCATCCATCTGGCCCATCAAGACTCACTCTCATTTCATCAGTCCATAAAACCTTAGAAAAATCAGTCTTGAGATATTTCTTGGCCCAGTCTTGACGTTTCAGCTTGTGTGTCTTGTTCAGTGGTGGTCGTCTTTCAGCCTTTCTTACCTTGGCCATGTCTCTGAGTATTGCACACCTTGTGCTTTTGGGCACTCCAGTGATGTTGCAGCTCTGAAATATGGCCAAACTGGTGGCAAGTGGCATCTTGGCAGCTGCACGCTTGACTTTTCTCAGTTCATGGGCAGTTATTTTGCGCCTTGGTTTTTCCACACGCTTCTTGCGACCCTGTTGACTATTTTGAATGAAACGCTTGATTGTTCGATGATCACGCTTCAGAAGCTTTGCGATTTTAAGAGTGCTGCATCCCTCTACAAGATATCTCACTATTTTTTACTTTTCTGAGCCTGTCAAGTCCTTCTTTTGACCCATTTTGCCAAAGGAAAGGAAGTTGCCTAATAATTATGCACACCTGATATAGGGTGTTGATGTCATTAGACCACACCCCTTCTCATTACAGAGATGCCCATCACCTAATATGCTTAATTGGTAGTAGGCTTTCAAGCCTATACAGCTTGGAGTAAGACAACATGCATAAAGAGGATGATGTGGTCAAAATACTCATTTGCCTAATAATTCTGCACTCCCTGTATTTTTAGATTATTATTTTTTGGGGGGCTGTCTCTAGGTGATTTTAACTCTTTATATGGAAGCTTTTCCTTTATACTGGCTATTGTACTGTACTGTAGGTGCTAGACAGTGTGGAGACTTAGATCTCCACTTTTGTATATCTGTTGAAAAGACTAAGGGGTATATTTATCATGCTGCATATGCAGTTCGCCGGGTATATTTATCATGCTGCATATGCAGTTCGCTGGGTATATTTATCATGCTGCATATGCAGTTCACCGGAAACAAAAGTTAAGAATCAGCGGTCGTAAGACCACTGCTCCTTAACTCGTCCGCCACCTCTGAGGTGACGGACAGCAATCATCCTAATTGGATACAATCACGATGATTGACACCCCTGCTAGCGGCCGATTGGCCACGAATGTGCAGGGGTGGCATTGCACAAGCATTTAACTAGAAATGCTTGTGCAGTACGCTGTCAGTATTTATCGATGTCGGGCGGACATAATCTGCTTCAGCAGATCATGTCCGTCCGACATCATAAATCTACTCCTAAGGGTTGATTGCAAAAGCTTTGCTGGGTCAGACTCAGACGGAAAAAAACACACTGACACTCGTAGCGGCTACCCTCAGCAAGGTTATGACGTGTCACCCATAGAAAGTAATTAAGCTAGTTGGAAAGGGAGAGCAAAATACCAGGGAGCAGGGGGGGACACTTTAAAGATTCAATACAAATCAGATTACTCTGTTTGCAGCATATAATACCTTAAAATCGCCTCTATTTTCATATGCAGCTGTTTTTTTTTCCTTTTATTTTTATTGACACAATGAGGCCCATTTATCAAGCTCCGTATGGAGCTTGTGGGTCCATGTTTCTGGCGAGTCTTCAGACTCGCCAGAAACAGCAGTTATGAAGCAGCGGTCTAAAGACCGCTGCTCCATATCCCTGTCCGCCTGCTCTGAGCAGGCGGACAGGAATTGCCACAATTCAACCCGATCGAGTACGATCGGGTTGATTGACACCCCCTGCTGGCGGCCGATTGGCTGTGAGTCTGCAGGGGGCAGCGTTGCACCAGCAGCTCTTGTGAGCTGCTGGTGCAGTGCTGAATACAGAGAGCGTATTGCTCTCCGCATACAGCGAGGTCTTGCAGACCTGATCCGCACTGTTGGATCAGGTCAGCAAGACCTTTGTTATATAGGCCTCAATGTCACCACCTTTTAGTTTGCAAGCAAAATCAACAAGATCTGAAGGGGAAAAATATTAACATAATACACCAGACCTGGAGGAGAAATTTCAGCTACACCCATGGAACTTTCATGTTCAGCCCACTAGCAGAGGCAGGGAAACTCATTTTTAAATTAAGGAATTTAATATGCTTTGAAATTCATATTATAAAAACAAATTTAACTTTGTTTTTTGCATGTGCAGTGTAGTTTTATTATGATTTCTACTGTGTACCTTAAATCTTTCTTTCCTGCACAATTTCAATACTAATTTTAATGTTTACATAAAATATATTTTTTATAGAACAATTTTGTTAAATTTTTTAATGCAATTAAACAATATAATTTTTTACTATTTTTATTTCAATTATAAATGTATTGGTTTTAAATTACTATTGTTTTTGTGAGTCCTATTGGAATGTATGCATCGCCTTCAAAAACTTATAATCAGGGAATACCCCTTTGTTAGACAAACTGTCACAATGTAAAAACTGCCTTTAGTACAGAGGTTATATAGTACTGGAGAAATTTCTTATAGAATATCACAAGTCCAGAGAGCTTTATAGACTCTGGCTCTTAGTTTTTTACATAGAGAAATCGCATTGTTTAAAGTATCTTTTTGAGCCTGTAGTTTATGCACATGGTGGTCCCATGATTTTTTTTCTCTCTTTTTGATAACATTCTTTACCTCAGTTGACCAAAATAAGTCAGCCTTGTTAGTTAGCACCTGTCATAGTAGTTTGAAGGACAAGCACTATATGCAATATGTTGGGGCAGGCTGGGCATTACGGAGCTCTGATGAAGCTGAAGACACAACAACACTTTTCCTGAAATGAGACAGAGCTCTGAGTGATCTCCTAACCTGGATTGGCATTTACACCTGGAAAGACCACTAACTGCGATCAACTGGTAGATTGAGACTGCTCAATGAATGCTTTTACTATTTCTACCCAAATGGATGCATTTAATAGGGACATTTTATTACTATGCTATTGATCCTTGCTAACTATGAGTTTAACTCCTGCAAATGGGTTAAACACATAGGTCCCCATTTAATAAGCAACAGACAAGTTTTCCAGGCAGGGAACCCATCTGCCTGCTCTCACCAAAAGTATTGCTGACAGTAGTTAAGATTGCACATGAAATCTCTTGCACAATTTCACTCCCTGCTATTAAGCAACCAATCGCAAGAGCAGGAGTTGTCAGTCACTCCAGTCAGATCACATGAGCGAGCCTGCACCGCAAGGGTTCAGGGCTGGGATTAACCCCTTTGGTGAGCGTAAACACATAGTTATCAAGGGACATTTGATAATTAAAACATTTGATTATTGCACTAACATGTCTCTTTAGTTTGGGGAGATAATTGCTGTTTGTTCCTAAACTTTAAAATGAAATATAATAATTGATTATTTCTCTCCACCTGTACTGTGTAGAAGACATTAATCTTCTAAATTCTGTGTCCTTCGTGCAGCTTTCAGAAAACAGAGATCTGCGCACAACGTGTGGCTTTGAGTCTCTTAATCACAGTCCCTTATACGAAGAAGCAATGCATTTGGCAGAGGAGGGAAAAGTCTACTGCAGAGTGCTGAGGTAAGACTTTGAATACACATATGGTTTCTACATGTTACAGTTCATTATAGATAAATCAGTTGGGCTAAGAAAATCTCAGGTTACATTTTTAGATGCCATTCCTTTTTGTAATTATCAAGACATAATTTAACCCTAGCAGATAATTATTGCCTGACCTGCTAAACAAATTGCATTCAGCATGTTTTACACTATTTTTGTAGATATGTGTTTTATAGCAGTTTCTTAAATATTTATGAAATAGTTAAAGGGCCATAATAGTCCCAATCTGTACTTCTACTGTGTGTTTAATCCTTTTGCAGGTTAAAACCCACAAGAGTGCTGGGTCCATAGTCTTAAAATGACATGCTGTAACCTTACAAAACTAATGTATTTTCTGTGTACAGAATTAATACTTGCTTTAAGGTCAGATCATTTGAAGATACAAGATAATAGATTATATTTATCAAAATTACAATAAATATCTTTTTAATATGTATTGGCACATCAATTACAGTACAGGTGGCCCTCGTTTTACAACGGTTCAATTTACACCGTTTCAGAATAACAACCTTTTTTTTCCAGTCATGTGGCTGCTATTGAAAAGCATTGAGAAGCAGTGCATTTATTAAAATAGCCAGTAGGTGGAGCTGTCCCCTTGTGTTGCAGCAAAGCCAAGCAAGCTGAAATTAATTAGTTCAACCAGACCTGAGCTATCAAGCAGATTTCAAAGGAACAAGATCTTCCTGTCTATAAATCAGTCCAGATTGAAATGCATAGAAAGAACTGTTTGCAGAAAAATGCAAGTGAAGTCTGTGTTGTGTGATTATTTTATTAGGTTTATAATGGTGTTTAGCAAATGTTTTTGTTAATTTAACTTAGTTTAATTATATATTCTGTGTTGTGTGATTATTTTATTAGGTTTATAATGCCGTTTAGCATTTAAAGTCTTCATTTCAAAGCTTTAAAAATTGATGTATTAGGTGTTACTTATGACAATTTTGAGAGGGGCCTGGAACCTAACTCCCTCACTTCCCATTGACTTACATTATAAACTGGGTTTCAATTTACAACCATTCCTTCTTGAACCTAACCCCGGCGTAAACTGAGGGCTACCTGTATATTACATAACGGATTATTTTTTTGTGTAAAAAGTAAAATGAATCTAAAAAAATTACCTGAAGCTTTGTTTACTAGAGAAAAAAACTAGGCCTGGTTTCTATTGCTGTTGTAAACTAGTGGTAACAAGGATATCTATTAACGTCTATGGAGATGTTTTATGTTACCTGTGGCTTACACAGTTTATAACAGCACTAGGCCATATATTTCAAATGCTTTTGGATTAGCTCTGAGGTAAAAATAAGAAAAATATCTTATAGAAAATCATTTTCTTTTGAGATTCATATATAACTGAAATCAGGGAGGAGCAAATATGTATATTATAGCATATTTATTTCTGTAAAGTCACCAGGTATGTCATTTAAAGGGACAGCGTGTTGCCAATGGTCCATTTTACCTGCTGGAGTGTATTTAATTGTTTGCCAACAGCTTCTTTAACTTTATCTGCTATTTGAAATAGCTACGTTTGCCTGTTGTAGCCCCACCTATATTGAAAATATCAGTAATAAACGTTTTCTCTGTAGAAAAGCTATTTAAAGCACAACAGCACTGATTAATCTCCCAGGGAAGGTATGAGGGAGAGATTTTGTATAAGGTTTTGTATGTGAACTAGTGGTTTGTGCTTATTCAAACCCCCAGCCATAATTAGCATATCAATATGTAATATAAATAACATTAACAGGCCTGCTTTACTTGCAGGCTCATCACATTGTTATGGGCATACCCTATCTCAGTGATGACTAACCTTGGCACCCCTGATATTTCTGAACTATATCTCCCATGATGCTCAACTAGACTGCAGAGTGCCTAAGCATCATGGGAAATGTAGTTCCAAAGTATCTGGAGGTGGCAAGATTAGCCAATACTGTCCTAGGTGATGGTTTTCGTGAACCCCCCAAAAACAGTTGTTTCAAATACAGAAATAAACACAAAGGAGCCATATATCATTCAAAGTTAGCATGCCTGATATTACAATTCTTGTATGACTTGAAATGATACACCATTGTATGTCTTTCATTATGAAAATTAACTTCAGACCTCTAACTATCATAATATATGTATTAGATGAATCATGATATCCGTCATTTGTTCCTTGCAGGACTGAGATGTTAGATTGTCTGGGAGACAGCGATTTCCTTGCTAAGCTTCACTGCATACGTCAGGCTTTTCAGGTAAAGTGCTTCCTTTTATGATTGTTTTTCCCTCTACCTTAAAATATAAAGCAAAGAACCTGTTTTTTATCCTTGACTTTATGATCTAGCTAAAAGGGCATGAAACGTTTTGATATTATATCCCTTTATTATTATTTATTTTGCCCCATTTTCCTGTAATTTAATTCTTGTAGGTTTTCTAATTCTAAGACACTTCAGACTTTACAAGCATAACGTTTCTACATCTGTGCTTAATGGGCTTCATCAGAAATGATAAGAAAATATATTGCACAATAATGTCAGTGTTGCATTAATTAAAGGGATAGTATACACCAATTTACATATAATTGCATGTAATAGACACTTCTGTAACGAAGAATATGCACAGATACTGATATAAAGATCAAGTATAAAATCTTTTAAAATCTTACTTAGAAGCTCAATCTCCGTTTAGCACTGTTGATGAGGTTACTCTGGGACACCCACTAAAATGGGCTGAGAAAACTATTGTCCAATTGTTTCCAATTAATACAATGCTATAAATAGAGATTATGTTCCTAAAAACACAATTCATCTCGTAAAATAGCAGATAACAAGAAAATAAATTTAAAAAGTAAATAATTAAATTATATATATAAAAAACAACATTAAAAACAGGCATATATCATATAAAACTTTAGGAGATGCTATTTTATTAATGAAATAGTAGTTTTGATGGGTCTTGAGAGACGTTGAAACAATAGTAAAGAAATAAAATGAGACTCAACGGCAGATATAAAAGACTATTTATTTAATTGAGCTTAGTCCATAAAATTAGACCAAAGTTAACTTAATATTTTCCCCATGGAAAACTAGATTTTTTTTAAAATTCATATCAAGGTTCATGAACCCTCAGTCACAACAGAGGGCTATTAAAGGGATAGAAAGGTCAAAATTGAACATGGGTGCATTTCAATTTTAAATAGAATAATTTTTGCACTATAATTCCATTAGCAAAAAGTAGTAAAAGTTATTACAATTATTTAGCAGCATACGCACATCTGCTGTGAGGGCCTAGGAACCAATATTCAAACAACACAGCTTCTTATAGAGTCAGCAGTAGCATGTAGGGCACAAATTATTTCTTCACAAACATAATACACACCACTACCAGCTCTCGGAGCTTGAACACTTGTGCATGACCCTCACAGAATATGTGCGTATGCCGCTGTAAACCGTAATAACTTTCATATTGCACAATACATTTGCATTGCATGGAAGCTTTGTGCTCATGAGAGCGTACTTCCATAGGCTGCAATGGGAGCCTCGTTCTCTTGCCGTCAGACACGGCTGAGAACCTAGCGCAGCGAAGGGAGTAAGTCGCGCAGCGTTGGGCAGCAAATTTTAAATATACATGTATATATTTATGTGTTTATATGTGTATATATATATATATATATATATATATATATATATATATACACATATTAACACCTAAATATATATTTATTTTATTTATAAAATATTTTACCAGGAAGGATACATTGAGATTTCTCTTGTTTTATATATATATATATATATATATATATATATATATATATATATATATATATATATATATATATATATATATATATATATATATATATATATACTTAAATATTTACAGAGAACACACAGTCCCCATAGACCGCAATTTAAAGGCACTTTTCAGTGCCGTTTTTTTTTCTAACACCTCACAACTGCTCGGTTAAAGCCCTCATAACTGCTTCGTGCAGTTATTTAAAAAACAAAAATGCTACCATTTTTTTTATTTTAAACAGATATATCACACTGTATGTTGGGGGCAATTGAGGCACATTTGAAAATTAACCAGAGATCTGATCTCTGGTTAATTTTCGGGGTGCTAATTGCTACCGCAAGCTTGCAGTAGCAATAACCAGCAACTTGAATTGGCTGGATATTTATCATGCACCTGTAAATGGTCGAATTTGCCCATTTACGGGCTTGTGATAAATTAGTTCTCCACTTGTAATCTAGCACTAAACAAATGCTAGATAGAATGATGCATTTAAAGAAAAGATTAGTCTGTATGTAGATGTATTTTTTAAAGCTTAATTAGCTGTATAAATATAGACAAAATAAGTGTAAAGTTTTAGTGTCTATAAAACAATGGGAGCAGCCATGTTGTAACTTAGGTTATATTCTCTGCTGTGGCCAATTAGAGACAATTATAAATAGGTCACTAGAGTGTGCAGCCAATCACTGTGTGGAATATAACAGTGTTCTGCACTACTACTTCTAACAGGAACTGAAAAGCTCACAATTTCAGAATAGAATTACAGGAAAAGGGGACAAAATAAATAAATAATGAAAGTATATTGCAGAGGTTTATATATATATATATATTTACTGTATATATGATTTATCATTTTATATTACCATCTCAAAGTGTTTAATGTCCCTTTAATGGTTGTTTTTATAAATTGCAAACATTAAAAAAAATGTTTAGATTTCATTGTCTTGTTTTAGTTTAGTTGCATTGTTAAGAGAGATTATAGGGATAAAGCCCCATAGGTGACATTGTGGTTTAAAGCCTCATGTGTTGGTTTGAGAAACTCTGAGTCTCATTACTATTAAAAACAAAAAAAATCATGTTTGTATTCAAGTGCAAGTCTCAGCAGAATGAATCATTATTTCATTTCACAGCCACTTGTCCAAGAATCGATGGTGTTTTTATAAGTGGAACTAACAGCATTGACATAGTGCAAAGTCTGACTTGCTGTTCTATAAATAGATCTCACCTCAAATTCCACAGGAACAAGTCACCCAAGAGAGTGTTGTTGTAGCATTGTATAACTCTTGTGCCAGTATGTAGAACGTGTGAATGCTTGTCTAATCGCTTTTACTTTTAATAAAGATTTTATTTATTTTCATTGATACAATGTGAAAAAAAAGTGTTTCTGTTTCTTGTGGATCAGTTTACTTGTAAGATTTAGAGCACATACAGTCAACTTGTGGCCCTTTGCACTAGTTTTTGCAGTCACTGGAAAAAAGCAGAATTCAGAGTGTGTGCCTTCGTTTTTGTGGCCCCAGGAAAAAGTGGAACTAAAAATGTAGGCTTTGGGTTAAATCCAAGATGGAGGGTACCTTGGGACTTTACTTAAATCTGGCCCTGTGCCACTGGACATTTTTTATATTTGTGTTTCATAGCCATTAATGTATGTGTGGCCCTTAAGGTTTCTAAAATATTGATCTGCAGCTCTGTTTGTTAAGGAGTTGGCCATAACTGATTAAAAGGAACAATACTAAAGTACTGTAATGTTGTTATATCATGTTATTATTACAGTGTTTAACCCCCACAATTGATTTAAGCACATAGTTAAAGTTGGCTCCTGAGTGGTAATACACTGCAGATTCTGAGCTGGTGATTGACAACTACTCATGGATGCTGCCTGTGATTGTCTCGTGGCCATGTTCAGCAGGGCCGGTGCTACAATAGAGGCAGACTAGGTGACTGCCTAAGGACACCCTTGAGGGGGGCACATTTGACATAATTTTTTTATGTGCATATTTATTTATTTTTGCTGCCTAACTTTGGCTTCATAGTAGTCCATATCTGTGGCATAATAGCTAGAATGGGAGGGGTCTCCCCTGCAACATAGGGAGGCAGAGAGTACAGATCAGACAGAACAGCTGGAAGCATTTGGCTGAAATATCTCTCTACACAGACCCTGCACTCTCTGCAAAGCTTTAGCAGCCTCCATAAAAGTTGGAGAAGCTGATGATGGCACAGAATTGCCTCCACCAACAGCCTAATGGGTATTCCTGGGGCTAATGGGCACTTTTATGAGCACTGACAATCCTACAACTTTTTATATACTGCAAGATATCAGTGCTCTGTCTTCTCCTGCTTGATATCTAGTATAGATAGATATAGGAGATATTTATCTGTGCATCTATCTAAAGTCATAATTGTGTAGTACCATTATCTATTATACATACATACTTATACATTAAAGTGTAAAGATGGCCATAACCATTATTCAGAACAGCATGTCCTATCCTATTTCAGTGTATACAGGTAGATACTTGGCATAATTATACAGTGCAGTGTGTTCATTTTTATTGTATAAATATTCGGCCTCATTATGCAGCACAGTGCTCACAATCAGTGTATAAGGAAACATCATCATTATACAAGGCAGCATGTTAACAGGGTATATGTACTCTGCATTAATACAGTGCAGTATGTTTATTAGTGTATCTATGCCTTGCATTATCATATAGTGCAGAGTGCTGTGTTTATTAGTGAATAGATGCCTTGCATTATCATATAGTGTTGTGTTTATTAGTGTATACTGTAAATGCCTTGCATTATCATATAGTGCAGACTGCTTTGTTTATTAGTGTATAGATGCCTTGTATTATCACATTGTGCAGAGTGTTTTGTATTTAATAGTGTATAGATGCCTTGCATTATCATATAGTGTTGTGTTTATTAGTGTATAGATGCCTTGCATTATCATATAGTGTTGTGTTTATTAGTGTATAGATAGATGCCTTGCATTATCATATAGTGCAGTGTGTTGTGTTTATTAGTGTATAGATGCCTATCATTATCATATACTGCAGAGTGCTGTGTTTATTAGTGTATAGATGCCTTGCATTATCATATAGTATTGTGTTTATTAGTGTATAGATGCCTTGCATTATTATATAGTGTTGTGTTTATTAGTGTATAGATGTGTTGCATTATCATATAGTGCAGAGTGCTGTGTTTAATAGTGTATAGATGCAATGCATTATCAAATTATTTATTTATTTATTTAGAAAATATTTTACCAGGAAGGATACATTGAGATTTATCTCGTTTTCAAGTATGTCCTGGGTCCACAAAACATTGCATTGATACAATAGGGTACAATAAAAAACAAAAACAATATTAATACATAATATATGCAAAATTTAACATACAGGTAGGAAATATTTAATCAACCATGACAGGTGCATTCTGTTTTGAGATATGTAGAGTGGGATCTCTTAAAGGATTTTAGGCTTGGGGAAGGTTTAAAAGTGTGAGGGAGGTCGTTCCATAATTGTGGTGCTCTGTAGGAAAAAGAGGATTGAGCTGCTTTCTTTTTGTATGGAGGCAGACTAAATAATGTGCTGGTACTGGATCGGAGGTTATAGGAGGTGGGAACAGCTGGGGAGAGCATTCTGCTCAGGTAGGGTGGGAGCTTCCCAGAAAAGCTCTTAAACTCAAGGCTGGAAAGATATAGTGCAGAGTGCTGTGTTTATTAGTGTATAGATGCCTTGCATTATCATATAGTGCAGTGTTGTGTTTATTAGTGTATAGATGCCTTGTATTATCATATAGTGCAGAGTGTTGTGTTTATTAGTTTATTAGTGTATAGATACGTTGCATTATTGCATGTATTATCATACAGTGCAGTGTTGTGTTTATTAGTGTATAGATGCGCAGGGCCGGCCCTAGCCATTGCGGGGCCCAAGGCAGGATGACAAAATGGGGCCCCCTTTCTCCCCGCCTCCAACCCCACCCAATCTCTACCCCAACCCCGCCCAATCCCTGCCTCCAATACCGCCCAATCTCCACCTCCAACCCCGCCTCCACAACTTTTTAAATGAAAAAAAATGGGAGAAAATTAATTTAAGGTAATGCACAACATTTATATATAAAAAAAACATATAAATCCACTAATGTGGAGCACTATAACATTGTATATATTGCAATATAACATTTGTACTATTGGAACAACTGTTTATGTATATAATGAAGAATTATGCTGACAATTAGGAACAGTTGAGTTGAACTGGGCCTTATTTTTATGTGTTTTCTTATGATAACAAGAACATTACAGAGACGCCAGGGCCGGCCCTAGCAAGTGCAGGTCCCTAGGCAGATTTACAGCGTGGGACCTCTACCTAGAACAAAAAATACTTCAAAGAAATGGGGCACTGTACCACACAAACACACAGATATAATACACACACAGAGATACTTATATACACATACATCCACACACTCAGACACATACACAGGTACACAGATATATACATACACAGGTGTACACACACACAGCCCCCACACACACACACACACACAGCCAGACCACGCACACACAGCCCCTCCACACACACACAGACAGCACACACACACTCATCCCCCCACACACACCCACAGCCCACACACAGACAGATTCCCAAACACACACAACCCCACACACACTCAGCCCCCACACACATACACAGCCCACACACAGCCAGCCCACACACACACACACACACACACACAGCCCTGCACACACACACACACATGCACACACACACACAGCCAGCCCCCACACACAGACAGACCCCCCCCCCACACACACACAACCCCCCACACACACACAGCCCCTCCCACAGCCCCCCCCCACACACACACACAGCCTTCACACACACTCAGCCCCCACACACACACACACACACACACACACAGCCCACACACACACAGCCCCCCCCACACACAGCCCCCACACACACAGACCCCCCTCACACAGACCGCCCACACACACACACAGCCCACACACAGCCCCCACACACAGCCCACACACAGGCCACACACACACAGCCCCCACACACACACAGCCCACACACAGCCAGACCCCCCCCCACACACACACACACAGCCCGCACACACACACACACAGCCCGCACACACACAGCCCACACACACACACAGCCCACTAACAGACAGACCCCCCCACACTCACACACAACCCCCCCCACACAGCCCCCCCACACACACAGCCCCTCCTACAGCCCCCACACACACTCAGCCCCCACACACACAGACCCCCCCTCACACAGACAGCCCACACACACACACACACACAACCCCCCCACACACAGCTCACACACACACAGCCCCCCCACACACACAGCCCCCACACACACTCAGCCCCCCCACACACAGACCCCCCCCTCACACAGACAGCCCACACACACACACAGCCCACACACACACACAGCCCACACACAGACACAGCCCACACACACAGCCCCCACACACACACACAGCCCACACACACAGCCCACACATACAAACAGGCCACACACAAACAGCCCACACACACAGCCCCCCTGCAATAAAATGATGCCCCCACAGCAATAAAATTAAGCCCCCTGCAATAAAATGATGCCCAGTCCCCCTGCAAGAAAATGATGCCCCAGCCCCCTGCAAGAAAATTATGCCCCAGCCCCCCTGCAAAAAAAGTATGCCCCCAGCCCCCCTGCAATAAAATGATGCCCCCCAACAAAAATATGATGCCCCCAGCCCCCCCTGCAATAAATGTTTCCCCCAGCCCCTCTACAATGATGCCCCCAGTAATAAAATGAAGCCCCCAGCCCCCTGCAATAAAATGATACCCAGTCCCCCTGCAATAAAATGATGCCCCCAGCCGCACTGCAATAAATGATGCCCCCAGCAATAAAATAAAGCCCCCCTGCAATAAGATGCCCAGTCCCCCTGTAATAAAATGATGCCCCCTGCAATAAAATGATGCACCCAGCCGCCCGGCAAAAAAATGATGCCCCCAGCAATAAAATGATGCCCTCTCAGCCCCCACACACACAGACCCCCCTCACACACAGCCCACACACACAGCCCCCCCCCCCACACACACAGCCCACACACACACAGCCCATACACACAGCCCACACACAGGCCACACACACACACAGCCCACACACAGACAGACCCCCCCCCACACACACACAGCCCGCACACACACACACAGCCCCCACACACACACAGCCCACACACAGACAGACCCCCCCCACTCACACACAACCCCCCACACACACAGCCCCCCACACACACACACAGCCCCTCCTACAGCCCCCCCACACGCACAGACCCCCCCTCACACAGACAGCCCACACACACACACACAACCCCCCCACACACAGCTCACACACACAGCCCCCCCCCACACACACAGCCCCCACACACAGACCCCCTCACACAGACAGCCCACACACACACACACACACACAGCCCACACACAGACACAGCCCACACACAGCCCACACACACCCACAGCCCACACACACAAACAGCCCACACACAAACAGCCCACACACACAGCCCCCTGCAATAAAATGATGCCCCCACAGCAATAAAATTAAGCCCCCTGCAATAAAATTATGCCCAGTCCCCCTGCAAGAAAATTATGCCCCAGCCCCCCTGCAAAAAAAGTATGCCCCCAGCCCCCCTGCAATAAAATGATGCCCCCCAACAAAAATATGATGCCCCCAGCCCCCCTGCAATAAATGTTTCCCCCAGCCCCTCTGCAATGATGCCCCCAGTAATAAAATGAAGCCCCCAGCCCCCCTGCAATAAAATGATACCCAGTCCCCCTGCAATAAAATGATGCCCCCAGCTGCACTGCAATAAATGATGCCCTCAGCAATAAAATAAAGCCCCCCTGCAATAAAATGATGCCCAGTCCCCCTGTAATATAATGATGCCCCCTGCAATAAAATGATGCACCCAGCCGCCCGGCAAAAAAATGATGCCCCCAGCAATAAAATGATGCCCCAGCTCCCCTGCAGTAAAATAATGCCCTCATCCCCTGCAATAAAATGATGCCCCAACAAAAATATGATGCCCCTGCAATAAAATGATGCCCCAGCCCCATTGCAATAAATTATGCCCCAGCCCCACTGCAATAAATTATGCCCTCAGCAATAAAATGAAGCACCCCTGCAATAAAATGATGCCCAGGCCCGTAATAAAATGATGCCGGACAGCCAACGATCGATGCACCCAGACAGCGGATAATAAAGAGCCCCCAAACAGGCAGGTGAATAGATGCAAAATGTATTGCTCCAAATTTCTCCAAATAACGTGTCACAGCAAAAACAATCACAGCTGTGACACAAGTAACGTCATATATTGAAAAAGACAGGCAGCTAAGGTCAAACGCGTTTCATATGTTACAACATGACTTTCTCAATGACCATATAATCACCCATAATGCACTGCTAACTTTTATACACTGGATAAAACTCCTCCCATATACTAATAGTCAAATCATAATGTTATGGGTAATTAAGCAGGTGAATATGGGTGATTAAAGGGATATGATGTGGTAATGCACTACAAACACACCATTGCAATAATGTTTGTATATTGTATATTTATATAAAGAGGTAATACAACAATATTATATTCTCATATGTATATCTAATACTAATGAATTAAACAACATGCCAATAGATACAAAAATACATAATACATATATCAATTTCCCCACCATCATATTTTACTGAGAGTTATTGTGTGCAAACTAAAATCCAAGATTTTAAGTGACAGCGAGACTTATTATTGATCTACAAAAAGTTTAACATCCCATTCTGAATTTAAGCCTGTGGGCATTCTGGTATCCAGCTGAAATATCCAGAAAACTTCTCTTTTACTGAGAATGGCTCCTCTATTACCCCCTCTGGGGTGTCTGGGAATCAGCTGGATACCCTGGAATGTCAACAGGGAACTATCAGAGTTGTGCTCTCTCCTGAAATGCAGGGAAATGGGAGTAGTGGACTCCGGGTTTTCAATTGAACCCATCTTGTCTATTTAGTTTGTTAGACTCAAAGATATTTTTTCTATCAGTTCTATCAACATCATTTTTTATTATTTCAAGTGCTTCTATACAATAGCCTCTTTCTATGAACTTGCCTGTTAAATCCTAAGAATGTTTGGATTAACTCTGTTCCTTTTAACCCGAATGTACTAACTTTTGGGAATGGACTTGATAATGTGTTTAGGGTGGCATGATTTGGCATTCAGAATGGTATTACCCACTATCTCCTTTCGAAATAGCTCAACTTCAATACAAGATTTTTCAATATTAGAGCAAAGTCCAATGTCTAAAAATGTCACCCTGGAGAGAAACAGGGTCTAGAAAGATGTAGCTTTGATTTTGCAGATGAATGTGTTGTTTTAGATCTAATGACACTGGATAGAGAGAATAAAGATTTAAATTTGTATGTAGGTAAAGATGCAATTGATATTACTAAGATGAGGGGGAAATCTAAGTTTTACCCCATACAAGCCAGATCCAGTGCGATAGAGGTGTTTCAAAAAACAGTAGAAATTGAATTAAGGAAATTGAATTCAGATAAACATTCATTAGATCATAGAAATGATAATCTGTCTAAACAACAATATTTGTGTCCATCAAGGAATTGCAAGTCAACAAAGAGTTAGCCATACTTAACTCAGACAAAGGCGGTAAAGTGGTAGTCCTTAATCCTTAATAAAGAATTACATTAGAGAAGCCAATAGACCGCTTTTGGATGTAGAAGTATATAAAAAGGTCAAAAACAATCCTGTATTTTTTTATTAATACGAATTGAAGACGATTTTGGATTGGGCATTAAATGAAGGAGTTATTACTGAAGCCAATTTTTACTTTTTATATCTTGAACATCCTAAGGCAGCTATTTTTCATTACGTGTCTAAAGTCCACAAGAGTAGTAGTAACCCTCTTGGCAGGCCCATCGTGGCAGGGATAGGCTCACTTAATGAGCCTGTCTCTGAAATGATTGACGGGTATTTACAACCATTTGTTTTGAATTTGGTAAGTTACATTAGCGATACCACTGATGTTCTTAAACAGGTAGAGAGCCTTGAATGTCGTGAAGAATATGTTTTTGTGACTGTAGACATGGTTTCATTGTATACTTGCATTCCGCATGATAAGGGCATTCAGGCCATTGAATTTTTTTCTTGAGAACCAGTCTAGGTATGATGAGAATTTGAAATAATTTATTAAAGTCTCTGTTGAATATCTATTAACGCATAATTTTTTCCTCTTTGAGAGGGATTTCTATCTCCAGGGACGTGGGACAGCTATTTCGAAAGGAGATAGCGGGTAATACCATTCTGAATGCCAAATCAGGCCATCCTAAACACATTATCAAGTCCATTCCCAAAAGCCAGTACATTAGGGTTAAAAGGAATTGCACGATTGAACAGAGTTACTCCAAACATTCTAAGGATATAACAGGCAGGTTCATAGAAAGAGGCTATTGTAGAGAAGCACTTGAAATAATAAAAAATTATGTTGATAGAACTGATAGAAAAAATCTCTTTGAGTCTAACAAACTAAATAGACAAGATAGGTTTGGGAAACCAAAGTTCATTACCACATATAGTGAAGAATATGGCAAAGTATGTAACATAGTGCGAAAAGCACTTCCAATTTTGGAAATCGATGAAAGATTACAATGTATAGTAAAAGAAGGTATCTGTTTTGTGTCTAGGAAGGCAAAAACATTAGGAAATATGCTGTCTCCATCTATGCTGCCTATTGCAAACAAAGGAAAACTGGCTATCTATTAAACCAGGGTTTTTTAAGTGTGGGAGCAGGAGGTGTAAATCTTGTTCTTATGCTTCTTGTGGTACTAGTTTTGTGTCAACTGCAAATAAGAAATGTTTTCAGATACAGGAACATATAACTTGCAACTCATGTTATGTCATTTATCTTCTGATCTGTAGAGGGTGCTATAGGCAGTATATAGGACAACCTACACGGGCCCTAAAGCAGTGATTTTTAACCTTTTTTTTGCCGTGGCACACTTTTTTACATTAAAAAATCCTGTGGCACACCACCATCCCAAAATTTAAAAAAAAAATCACACATTGTAGCCTAATACAGCATATATATATACACATACACACACACACACATACTGTATGTATTGTGCTGTTATGCCATGCCTCCTACAAACTACCCCTGCACTGGGAGTAAAAAACAAGCAAAGTTTAAAAAATGTCACACTGTTGTCAGTCTGCCGTGGCACACCTGAGGATCTCTCACGGCACACTAGTGTGCCACGGCACACTGGTTGAAAAACACTGCCCTAAAGGATCGCTTTTTGGAACATTTACGTTCAATTGAATATCCAGAGTCCACTACTCCTATTTCCCTGCATTTCAGAAGAGAGCACAACTCTGATAGTTCCCTGTTGACATTCCAGGGTATCCAGCTGATTCCCAGACACCCCAGAGGGGGTAATAGAGGAGTAATTCTCAGTAAAAGAGAAGTTTTCTGGATATTTAAAGGGACATTAAGCACTAAATACATGCTAGATAGAATGATGCATTCAAAGAAAAGATTAGTCCATGACTAACATGTAGATGTATTTTTTAAAGTTTTATTAGTTGTTTAAAAAGCGACAAAATAAGTGTAAAGTAAAACACTGGGAGCTGCCATGTTGTAACTTGTGTTACCTTCTCTGCTGTGGCCAATTAGGGTCAGTTATAAATAGGTCACTAGAGTGTGCAGCCAATGGTTGTCCTGGATTTAACAGTGTTCTGCACTTCCATTTCTAACAGGAACTGAAAAGCTCACAATTTCAGAATGGAATTACAGGCAAAGAGGACAAAATAAATAATGAAAGTATATTGCAGAGTTGTTTTATTATATACAATTTATCATTTTATATTACCATCTCAAAGTGTTTAATGTCCCTTTAAGCTGGATACCAGAATGCCCACAGGCTTAAATTCAGAATGGGATGTTAAACTTTTTGTAGATCAATAATAAGTCTCGCTGTCACTTAAAATCTTGGATTTTAGTTTGCACACAATAGCTCTCAGTAAAATATGATGGTGGGGAAATTGACATATGTATTATGTCTTTTTGTATCTATTGGCATGTTGTTTAATTCATTAGTATTAGATATACATATGAGAATATAATATTGTTTTATTCCCTCTTTATATAAATATACAATATACAAACCTTATTGCAATGGTGTGTTTGTAGTGCATTACCACATCATATCCCTTTAATCACCCATATTCACCTGCTTAATTACCCATAACATTGTGATTTGACCATTAGTATATGGGAGAAGTTTTTTCCAGTGTATAAAAGTTAGCAGTGCATTATGGGTGATTATATGGTAATTGAGAAAGTCATCATGTAACATATGAAACGCGTTTGACCTTAGCTGCCTGTCTTTTTCAATATATGCCGTTACTTGTGTCACAGCTGTGCTTGTTTTTGCTGTGACACGTTTTTTGGAGAAATTTGGAGCAATAAATTTTGCATCTATTCACCGGCCTGTTTGGGGGCTCTTTATTGTCCGCTGCCTGCTGTCTGGGTTCATCGATCGTTGGCTGTCTTGGATTTGTTGGAGCGGTGGTGGAACACTCTGTTCATTGCACCAGTACCACGCCGACAGTGGTGTACACGTCATCATGACGTCAAGAGGGGGTGTTTTCCTTACGCGAAGATCACACTGTGAGTGTCAGAGCGCTTCCCTGAAGTTTATTTGTATAATAAAATGATGCCCCAGCACAAAAATGATGCCCCAGCAATACAATTATGCCCCATCTCCCCTGCAATAAAATAATGCCCCCTGCAATAAAATGATGCCCCCAACAAAAATATGATGCCCTAACAATAAAATGATATCCCCAGCCCCATCAATAAAATAAACCCCCCCTGCAATAAAATGATGCCCCAGCCTCCTTCAATTGCCCCCAGCCCCTTGCAATAAAATGATGCCCCCATGGACAACTGCCAGTAGCTTATATACTGCAAGACTGCAATGCTATTGTGTTTATGACAGTCAGTGTATATAACTTGTAAAGGCCTCAAAAGGAACTTGAAATTTTCACACACGTGGAGTCTTGGACTGGACTGACTGACTGTGGTCTGTGAAGGAGTGTATAGCCTAGGAGGGAAAATGGAAAAAGATTCTTAGCTCTGCTTACCATAATAATGATTCTTAAATATGCACAGCCAGCCCTGGCCCTGACTACTCCTCGGTTGGTCCCACACTCAGCTCCCACTCTCTCTCTCTGATGCCTGCTGTGCCTGCGAGTGCGACTCCCACTCTCTCTGCTGAACCTGCTCTGCTGCTCACAATACCACCTCCTCCCACCGACCGACTGATCAAGTGGGTCGTGACGGAACGAACAGTCCTCAGACATTGCGCCAATTTTTTTTTTTTAAATGGCGCCAAAAACAAAAGTTTAAAAAATAATAAAAAATTTTTATTGCACCCGCGTGGCGGGGCCCCTAACCACCGGACCCAAGGCGGCCACCTTGCTCAACATACCCTAAGGCCGACCCAAGATGTGTTGTGTTATTGTCAGGAACTGTTTTTCCGTTCACTAAATATTCAAGGAAGAAATCAAATTGTAAGTGTGGAGCCGCAGCTGCTGAGATTTATCTATGTGTTTATAGTGAAATATTTGGTTTGTAGCAAATGAATTATTATTACCTAACATGAATATCCAATAGAATATTGTCAAGCAATAGGTAACTCAGGTAGCTGAATTGATTTTAGGTTATTTAGTGAAAAAACACTATAGCTACCACCTGTGCGAAATATACACCAAATAATTGTAGCAGTGTTCTCACATATTAACCATTAATAATAGTGTATAATGTAACAGAAACAAGTGCATGGTATATGGCTTTGAATAACAGGTAACCAGTGTGGTTCAATCTTTTAAAACAAAACTTGTTGAGAAATGTTAAAGTCCCATATGTTAGAGCTCACATATAATTTGTCCGGAATAGGGAGTAATTAATTTGGAGGTACCTGGATGGGGTGAATACCCAATGTTGTATAGGAGTAAGAATCGGTAATGGTTTCTAGTCCTGTGTAGATAAATACCGGAGAATAATTCAGGAGAGAGCTGCAGCTCAGTTGCGGTCCTTGGTTGGCGTGTGACGTCACCGCGTAGTGATCCGGTGTAGATCCGGTTGCAAGGTTCAGCAGACAGCAGTAGCGAGGAAACAGTATACTGGAATAGGAATCCTAGAATGGCAAGTACGTTAGCTACCAGCAGGAGGTAACAACTCAATAACAAGCAATGTGTGTTAGGTTAGTCCTTCTTTTATAGGGGAGGAGCTGATGAACGTCCAATAATTAAAGAAACAGTAACTGAAATAAGGAAGTGGCTATATTCCTGACAGTATCCCCCCTTCTAAGAGCAACACCGGTGCTCAAGGTCGAGGACGATCTGGATTCCTGCGATGAAACAATGATAGTATCCGGGGGGCGGAGATGTTAGAAGCGGGTTCCCAAGAATCATGTTCCGAAGAGTAACCCTTCCAACTAACAAGATACTGAAGGGTTCCACGGAATCTCCTAGAGTCTAGGATGTTTTGAACCTCATATTCAGTGTTTGGATCTATGGAAACCTGGGGACCAGAATCCGAAGGAGTGTCTCTCAAAGATTTGTAAGGCTTAAGCAGGGAGACATGGAAAGTAGGATGTACTTTCATGGTGTCGGGTAGTTTGAGTCTTACTGCGTTTACATTTATGACATGAGTTATAGGATAGGGTCCTATATATAGGGGTGAGAATTTTCTTGTGGGTGTATTGAGTTTAAGATTCCTGGTGGACAACCAGACAAGGTCTCCAATAGCATAAGTTGGTGGTTTCCTTCTTTTCTGGTCATAATAGAATTTCTGTGTTTTCTTAGATTCTTCTATTGCTGTTTGTATGTTAGCGAAGTTGGATGATATAGTATCCGTGAGATCAGATATGTTGGGAAAGAGACTCTGTTTATCTGGCAGCAGATGAAACCTGGGGTGAAAACCATAGTTGGAAAAAAAAGGTGTGGTTTTGGTTGTAGAGTGGACAGTATTGTTAAATGAGTATTCGGCATAAGGGAGATACATGGACCATAGATGTTGTTGAGTTGAACAATAAAGTCTTAAATATTGTTCGATCCATTGGTTACATCTCTCAGTCTGTCCGTTACTTTGAGGATGATAGGCTGTTGTAAGTTTTTTGTTTATGTTAAATATTTTACAGAACTCTGTCCATAATCTACTGGAAAATTGACTTCCTCTGTCACTAAGAATAGAAGTTGGAAGACCATGGAGTTTAAATACATGTTTTATGAGGAGTTGTATGGTTTCCATAGCAGTGGGTAATTTATGGTATGCAATAAAATGGGACATCTTGCTGAATAGGTCTACTACTACCAGAATAGTGTTGTTGTTGTTGTTTGATTTTGGTAGGTCGACTATAAAATCAATAGCGATTTCAGACCATGGTTTCGATGGAGTGGTAAGTGGTAGGAGTAGCCCATAAGGTGCTTGTTTTGTAGACTTTGAAACGGTGCATGTATGACAAGACATAATATAATCCTTTATATCTGAACACATAGTGGGCCACCAGTATGATCTTCTTACAAGTTCTAGAGTCTTTTTAAACCCTGGGTGTCCAGCTAACAAGGAATCATGGGATGTTTGTAATACCATCTGGTAGGGGGTAAGTACAAAAGATCTTGATGATAGTATAATCCATCCTCTTTTCTTTGTAAAAGGGTTAGAGGTTTTGTTTGATCTACTGTTTGTTCCTGAAGGAATTTGGACTTAAAGTTACAGGTAAAAAATACAAATTTCTCCAACATAGGTGTGTCCGGTCCACGGCGTCATCCTTACTTGTGGGATATTCTCCTCCCCAACAGGAAATGGCAAAGAGCCCAGCAAAGCTGGTCACATGATCCCTCCTAGGCTCCGCCTACCCCAGTCATTCTCTTTGCCGTTGTACAGGCAACATCTCCACGGAGATGGCTTAGAGTTTTTTAGTGTTTAACTGTAGTTTTTATTATTCAATCAAGAGTTTGTTATTTTAAAATAGTGCTGGTATGTACTATTTACTCAGAAACAGAAAAGAGATGAAGATTTCTGTTTGTATGAGGAAAATGATTTTAGCAACCGTCACTAAAATCCATGGCTGTTCCACACAGGACTGTTGAGAGCAATTAACTTCAGTTGGGGGAACAGTGAGCAGTCTCTTGCTGCTTGAGGTATGACACATTCTAACAAGACGATGTAATGCTGGAAGCTGTCATTTTCCCTATGGGATCCGGTAAGCCATGTTTATTACGATCGTAAATAAGGGCTTCAAAAAGGGCTTATTAAGACTGTAGACTCTTTCTGGGCTAAATCGATTCATTATTAACACATATTTAGCCTTGAGGAATCATTTTATCTGGGTATTTTGATATATAATATCGGCAGGCACTGTTTTAGACACCTTATTCTTTAGGGGCTTTCCCAAAGCATAGGCAGAGCCTCATTTTCGCGCCGGTGTTGCGCACTTGTTTTTGAGAGGCATGGCATGCAGTCGCATGTGAGAGGAGCTCTGATACTTAGAAAAGACTTTCTGAAGGCGTCATTTGGTATCGTATTCCCCTTGGGGCTTGGTTGGGTCTCAGCAAAGCAGATACCAGGGACTGTAAAGGGGTTAAAGTTAAAAACGGCTCCGGTTCCGTTATTTTAAGAGTTAAAGCTTCCAAATTTGGTGTGCAATACTTTTAAGGCTTTAAGACACTGTGGTGAAAATTTGGTGAATTTTGAACAATTCCTTCATGTTTTTTCGCAATTGCAGTAATAAAGTGTGTTCAGTTTAAAATTTAAAGTGACAGTAACGGTTTTATTTTAAAACGTTTTTTGTACTTTGTTATCAAGTTTATGCCTGTTTAACATGTCTGAACTACCAGATAGACTGTGTTCTGAATGTGGGGAAGCCAGAATTCCTATTCATTTAAATAAATGTGATTTATGTGACAATGACAATGATGCCCAAGATGATTCCTCAAGTGAGGGGAGTAAGCATGGTACTGCATCATTCCCTCCTTCGTCTACACGAGTCTTGCCCACTCAGGAGGCCCCTAGTACATCTAGCGCGCCAATACTCCTTACTATGCAACAATTAACGGCTGTAATGGATAATTCTGTCAAAAACATTTTAGCCAAAATTAACCCTTATCAGCGTAAGCGCGACTGCTCTGTTTTAGATACTGAAGAGCATGACGACGCTGATAATAATATTTCTGAAGGGCCCCTAACCCAGTCTGATGGGGCCAGGGAGGTTTTGTCTGAGGGAGAAATTACTGATTCAGGGAACATTTCTCAACAAGCTGAACCTGATGTGATTGCATTTAAATTTAAGTTGGAACATCTCCGCATTCTGCTTAAGGAGGTATTATCCACTCTGGATGATTGTGACAAGTTGGTCATCCCAGAGAAACTATGTAAAATGGACAAGTTCCTAGAGGTGCCGGGGCTCCCAGAAGCTTTTCCTATACCCAAGCGGGTGGCGGACATTGTTAATAAAGAATGGGAAAGGCCCGGTATTCCTTTCGTCCCTCCCCCCATATTTAAAAAATTGTTTCCTATGGTCGACCCCAGAAAGGACTTATGGCAGACAGTCCCCAAGGTCGAGGGAGCGGTTTCCACTTTAAACAAACGCACCACTATACCCATAGAGGATAGTTGTGCTTTCAAAGATCCTATGGATAAAAAATTAGAAGGTTTGCTTAAAAAGATGTTTGTTCAGCAGGGTTACCTTCTACAACCAATTTCATGCATTGTCCCTGTCGCTACAGCCGCATGTTTCTGGTTCGATGAGCTGATAAAGGCGGTCGATAGGGATTCTTCTCCTTATGAGGAGATTATGGACAGAATCAATGCTCTTAAATTGGCTAATTCTTTCACCCTAGACGCCACTTTGCAATTGGCTAGGTTAGCGGCTAAGAATTCTGGGTTTGCTATTGTGGCGCGCAGAGCGCTTTGGTTGAAATCTTGGTCGGCTGATGCGTCTTCCAAGAACAAGCTACTTAACATTCCTTTCAAGGGGAAAACGCTGTTTGGCCCTGACTTGAAAGAGATTATCTCTGATATCACTGGGGGTAAGGGCCACGCCCTTCCTCAGGATCGGCCTTTCAAGGCAAAAAATAAACCTAATTTTCGTCCTTTTCGTAGAAACGGACCAGCCCAAAGTGCTACGTCCTCTAAGCAAGAGGGTAATACTTCTCAAGCCAAGCCAGCTTGGAGACCAATGCAAGGCTGGAACAAGGGTAAGCAGGCCAAGAAACCTGCCACTGCTACCAAGACAGCATGAACTGTTGGCCCCCGATCCGGGACCGGATCTGGTGGGGGGCAGACTCTCTCTCTTCGCTCAGGCTTGGGCAAGAGATGTTCTGGATCCTTGGGCGCTAGAAATAGTCTCCCAAGGTTATCTTCTGGAATTCAAGGGACTTCCCCCAAGGGGGAGGTTCCACAGGTCTCAGTTGTCTTCAGACCACATAAAAAGACAGGCATTCTTACATTGTGTAGAAGACCTGTTAAAAATGGGAGTGATTCATCCTGTTCCATTAAGAGAACAAGGGATGGGATTCTACTCCAATCTGTTCATAGTTCCCAAAAAAGAGGGAACGTTCAGACCAATCTTAGATCTCAAGATCTTAAACAAGTTTCTCAAGGTTCCATCGTTCAAGATGGAAACCATTCGAACTATTCTTCCTTCCATCCAGGAAGGTCAATTCATGACCACGGTGGATTTAAAGGATGCGTATCTACATATTCCTATCCACAAGGAACATCATCGGTTCCTGAGGTTCGCATTCCTGGACAAACATTACCAGTTCGTGGCGCTTCCTTTCGGATTAGCCACTGCTCCAAGGATTTTCACAAAGGTACTAGGGTCCCTTCTAGCTGTGCTAAGACCAAGGGGCATTGCTGTAGTACCTTACTTGGACGACATTCTAATTCAAGCGTCGTCCCTTCCTCAAGCAAAGGCTCACACGGACATTGTCCTGGCCTTTCTCAGATCTCACGGATGGAAAGTGAACGTGGAAAAGAGTTCTCTATCTCCGTCAACAAGGGTTCCCTTCTTGGGAACAATAATAGACTCCTTAGAAATGAGGATTTTTCTGACAGAGGCCAGAAAAACAAAACTTCTAGACTCTTGTCGGATACTTCATTCCGTTCCTCTTCCTTCCATAGCTCAGTGCATGGAAGTGATCGGGTTGATGGTAGCGGCAATGGACATAGTTCCTTTTGCGCGCATTCATCTAAGACCATTACAACTGTGCATGCTCAGTCAGTGGAATGGGGACTATACAGACTTGTCTCCGAAGATACAAGTAAATCAGAGGACCAGAGACTCACTCCGTTGGTGGCTGTCCCTGGACAACCTGTCACGAGGGATGACATTCCGCAGACCAGAGTGGGTCATTGTCACGACCGACGCCAGTCTGATGGGCTGGGGCGCGGTCTGGGGATCCCTGAAAGCTCAGGGTCTTTGGTCTCGGGAAGAATCTCTGTTACCGATAAATATTCTGGAACTGAGAGCGATATTCAATGCTCTCAAGGCTTGGCCTCAGCTAGCGAGGGCCAAGTTCATACGGTTTCAATCAGACAACATGACAACTGTTGCGTACATCAACCATCAGGGGGGAACAAGGAGTTCCCTGGCGATGGAAGAAGTGACCAAAATCATTCTATGGGCGGAGTCTCACTCCTGCCACCTGTCTGCTATCCACATCCCAGGAGTGGAAAATTGGGAAGCGGATTATCTGAGTCGTCAGACATTGCATCCGGGGGAGTGGGAACTCCATCCGGAAATCTTTGCCCAAGTCACTCAGCTGTGGGGCATTCCAGACATGGATCTGATGGCCTCTCGTCAGAACTGCAAAGTTCCTTGCTACGGGTCCAGATCCAGGGATCCCAAGGCGGCTCTAGTGGATGCACTAGTAGCACCTTGGACCTTCAAACTAGCTTATGTGTTCCCGCCGTTTCCTCTCATCCCCAGGCTGGTAGCCAGGATCAATCAGGAGAGGGCGTCGGTGATCTTGATAGCTCCTGCGTGGCCACGCAGGACTTGGTATGCAGATCTGGTGAATATGTCATCGGCTCCACCTTGGAAGCTACCTTTGAGACGAGACCTTCTTGTTCAGGGTCCGTTCGAACATCCGAATCTGGTTTCACTCCAGCTGACTGCTTGGAGATTGAACGCTTGATCTTATCGAAGCGAGGGTTCTCAGATTCTGTTATCGATACTCTTGTTCAGGCCAGAAAGCCTGTAACTAGAAAGATTTACCACAAAATTTGGAAAAAATATATCTGTTGGTGTGAATCTAAAGGATTCCCTTGGGACAAGGTTAAGATTCCTAGGATTCTATCCTTCCTTCAAGAAGGATTGGAAAAAGGATTATCTGCAAGTTCCCTGAAGGGACAGATTTCTGCCTTGTCTGTGTTACTTCACAAAAAGCTGGCCGCTGTGCCAGATGTTCAAGCCTTTGTTCAGGATCTGGTTAGAATTAAGCCTGTTTACAAACCTTTGACTCCTCCTTGGAGTCTCAATTTAGTTCTTTCAGTTCTTCAGGGGGTTCCGTTTGAACCCTTACATTCCGTTGATATTAAGTTATTATCTTGGAAAGTTTTGTTTTTAGTTGCAATTTCTTCTGCTAGAAGAGTTTCAGAATTATCTGCTCTGCAGTGTTCTCCTCCTTATCTGGTGTTCCATGCAGATAAGGTGGTTTTACGTACTAAACCTGGTTTTCTTCCAAAAGTTGTTTCTAACAAAAACATTAACCAGGAGATTATCGTACCTTCTCTGTGTCCGAAACCAGTTTCAAAGAAGGAACGTTTGTTGCACAATTTGGATGTTGTTCGCGCTCTAAAATTCTATTTAGATGCTACAAAGGATTTTAGACAAACATCTTCCTTGTTTGTTGTTTATTCCGGTAAAAGGAGAGGTCAAAAAGCAACTTCTACCTCTCTCTCTTTTTGGATTAAAAGCATCATCAGATTGGCTTATGAGACTGCCGGGCGGCAGCCTCCCGAAAGAATCACAGCTCATTCCACTAGGGCTGTGGCTTCCACATGGGCCTTCAAGAACGAGGCTTCTGTTGATCAGATATGTAGGGCAGCGACTTGGTCTTCACTGCACACTTTTACCAAATTTTACAAGTTTGATACTTTTGCTTCTTCTGAGGCTATTTTTGGGAGAAAGGTTTTGCAAGCCGTGGTGCCTTCCATTTAGGTGACCTGATTTGCTCCCTCCCTTCATCCGTGTCCTAAAGCTTTGGTATTGGTTCCCACAAGTAAGGATGACGCCGTGGACCGGACACACCTATGTTGGAGAAAACAGAATTTATGTTTACCTGATAAATTACTTTCTCCAACGGTGTGTCCGGTCCACGGCCCGCCCTGGTTTTTTTAATCAGGTCTGATAATTTATTTTCTTTAACTACAGTCACCACGGTACCATATGGTTTCTCCTATGCAAATATTCCTCCTTAACGTCGGTCGAATGACTGGGGTAGGCGGAGCCTAGGAGGGATCATGTGACCAGCTTTGCTGGGCTCTTTGCCATTTCCTGTTGGGGAGGAGAATATCCCACAAGTAAGGATGACGCCGTGGACCGGACACACCGTTGGAGAAAGTAATTTATCAGGTAAACATAAATTCTGTTTTTTCTTCTGGTATCAAACTCTGATCAGGTGTGCGGTGACGTTCAAAATGAGGTAACCTAGAGAGAGCATCTGCTTTGTGGTTCTTGCTTGATGGTCGGTAGACTATTTGGTAGTTGAATCTTGTAAGAAACAGATTCCAGCGAACTTGTCTCGCGGAGAGAGTTCTTGTGCTTTTTAGGTACTGCAAGTTTCTATGATCCGTATAAATTAATACTGGGAGAGTAGTACCTTCTAGGAGATGTCTCCAATGTTCAAGGGACATTTTAATGGCGAGCAGTTCTTTGTCCCCAATAGGATAATTCTGTTCGGCTGCATTTAGTGATCGAGAAAAAAAAGCTACTGGATGTAGCGGTTGTTTAATTGTTTCTCGTTGTGAGAGAACTGCACCAACAGCGACATCCGAAGCATCCACCTCCAGAATGTATTGATATTCGGGGTTTGGGAACCTAAGGATTGGTGCGGTTGTAAATTGTACTTTCAGAAAGTCAAAAGCTTTTTGTGATTCTGGATTCCAAACAAATGGCACTGTGGTTTTTGTTAAAATGGTTAGAGGTTTGGCAAGCTTAGAGAAATTTTTAATAAATTTTCGATAGAAGTTCGCGAAACCTAAAAATTGTTGAACTTCTTTTCGAGATCTAGGGGTAGGCCAATCTTTGATGGTTTGTACTTTTGTCTCCTCCATATGGATTCCAGAAGAGGTTATGATATAACCAAGAAAAGCTATGCTTTGTGTATTAAATATACATTTTTCAGGTTTGAGGTAAAGGTGGTTATCTCTCAATCTGGAGAGGACTTGTCTGACATGTAGTATATGTTCGTTAAGTGACTTGGAATATATCAGTATATCGTCAAGATATATTACAATGAAGATATCCAGAATGTCTCTGAATAGATCATTAATTAAATGTTGGAAGGTGGCTGGGGCGTTACAGAGCCCGAACGGCATAACGGTGTACTCATAGTGGCCGTATCGGGTCCTGAATGCCGTCAGCCACTCATCCCCACTTCTTACTCTAATCAGATTATACGCCCCCCTAAGATCCAACTTTGTAAAGAACTTAGCCCCTTCCAGTCTCTCAATTAGCTCTGGAATTAGAGGTAACGGGTACCTGTTTTTTACAGTTATTTTATTTAGTTGTCTGTAATCTATAATGGGCCTTAGGGAGCCGTCTTTGTTTTTCACAAAAAAGATACCGGCTCCCGCGGGCGATGTAGAGGGACGTATAAACCCCTTCCTAAGATTGTCCTCAAGATAAGTTTTTAAATGCTCGAGTTCTGTTTTAGAAAGGGGGAAAATGTGCCCACAGGGTATTTCAGCTCCAGGAAGTATGTCTATAGGGCAATCATACTTCCTGTGAGGAGGCAAGTTTTCTGATTCAGTTTTATTAAATAAATCAGAGAAGTCACTATATTCAGTGGGGATCTGAATGTCTGTTGTAGAATGTGAGGTCAGGAGTATGCCTATAGGGTAACATGTAGTGGAGCAGTATTTTGAATTAAAAGTAAGAGACAAGGTATCCCATGAGATCTGAGGGTTATGTAAGCTTAACCAGGTTAACCCTAAAATTATAGGAGACACTGGAGAGGTTATAACATCAAAAGATATATATTCTCTATGATGGTCACTCGTGCTAACCAATAGTGGTATGGTTTGATGTTCAACCGGTCCTGATGTAATAACCCTACCATCAATACCACGTAAAAGAATGGGAGACTTTTTCTGCACAAGTGGTATTTTGTTTTTATTTGTGAATTCTTTATCCATATAACAGGCTGTTGCTCCGGAGTCAATAAGTGCTGGAACGTTGACTCGGTGGAGATCCCACTGTAATAGAAGAGTGAGTTTACAGTATGCAGTTGTTGAGTCATAGGTATTACAACAGGATATGGCAGAATCCATCTTACCCTTTCGTTGTCTTTGCAAAGTAGGACAGTCCCTCACGGTATGCTCATCAGAGGCACAGTACAAACACAGATTGTTCTCTCTTCTTCTATTTTTTTCTTGAGTAGTCAGAGGCCCCTTTAAGAACCCTATATCCATTGGTTCTACTACTGCCTTACTGGAAGCATGAGGGTTAGTGTTTGTACTATGTCTTTTATAATGTGTGTCCTGATAGGATCTTTCATGTATCCTTTCTCTAAGGCGTCTGTCTATTGTGATACTGAGATTAATAAGGCCTTCTAAGGTGGGAGGTAGCTCTGTGCGGGACAACTCATCCTTAATAGGGTCTGAAAGGCCGAGTCTAAACTGGTTTTTAAGAGATATCTCATTCCACTGGGAATCCTTTGCCCATCTCTTGAAATCACTGATGTATTCTTCTACAATTCGTTTCTTTTGTTTTAAAGCCCTGAGTGCTGTCTCAGCAGTTTGTTGTTTAAATGGATCTTCATACAACTGACCCATTGCTAAAAAAAAATCATTCAAAGAATTAAGTATAGCTTCATTCGTTTCAAAAAAAGTGTTGGCCCATGAACGGGGCTCCCCTCTTAGATAAGAGATTACAGTTAACACTCGTATCCTATCATTGGGGTACGATTGGGGCTTAAGTGTAAAAAGTAAAAGGCAGGCATTTTTAAAGTCTCTAAATTGGGACCTGTCCCCAGAAAACTTTTCAGGCAAACTTATTTGGGGTTCAGGTGTATTTATTTTAGATTCAACGTGGTCCTTGATATAAGCTTTAAGGGCATCGTTTTCAGCTTTTAGTGAAGTTAACCCCTCTGTAAGTAAATCTACCTTTTGATTTAAGGTTTGCATGTGAGCAGTCATCTCAGCTGGGTCCATTGTATTTTTTAAGGCTTGTTATTTTGTCAGGAACTGTTTTTCCGTTCACTAAATATTCAAGGAAGAAATCAAATTGTAAGTGTGGAGCCTCAGCTGCTGAGATTTATCTATGTGTTTATAGTGAAATATTTGGTTTGTAGCAAATGAATTATTATTACCTAACATGAATATCCAATAGAATATTGTCAAGCAATAGGTAACTCAGGTAGCTGAATTGATTTTAGGTTATTTAGTGAAAAAACACTATAGCTACCACCTGTGCGAAATATACACCAAATAATTGTAGCAGTGTTCTCACATATTAACCATTAATAATAGTGTATAATGTAACAGAAACAAGTGCATGGTATATGGCTTTGAATAACAGGTAACCAGTGTGGTTCAATCTTTTAAAACAAAACTTGTTGAGAAATGTTAAAGTCCCATATGTTAGAGCTCACATATAATTTGTCCGGAATAGGGAGTAATTAATTTGGAGGTACCTGGATGGGGTGAATACCCAATGTTGTATAGGAGTAAGAATCGGTAATGGTTTCTAGTCCTGTGTAGATAAATACCGGAGAATAATTCAGGAGAGAGCTGCAGCTCAGTTGCGGTCCTTGGTTGGCGTGTGACGTCACCGCGTAGTGATCCGGTGTAGATCCGGTTGCAAGGTTCAGCAGACAGCAGTAGCGAGGAAACAGTATACTGGAATAGGAATCCTAGAATGGCAAGTACGTTAGCTACCAGCAGGAGGTAACAACTCAATAACAAGCAATGTGTGTTAGGTTAGTCCTTCTTTTATAGGGGAGGAGCTGATGAACGTCCAATAATTAAAGAAACAGTAACTGAAATAAGGAAGTGGCTATATTCCTGACAGTTATTGCATGTATTATCATATAGTACAGAGTGCTGTGTTTATTAGTGTATAGATGCATTGCATTATCATATAGTGCAGAGTGCTGTGTTTATTAGTGTATAGATGTGTTGCATTATCATATAGTGCAGAGTGCTGTGTTTATTAGTGTATAGCTGTCTTGCATTATCATATAGTGCAGTGTTGTGTTTAATAGTGTATAGATGCCTTGCATTATCATATAGTATTGTGTTTATTAGTGTATAGATGTGTTGCATTATCATATAGTGTTGTGTTTATTAGTGTATGGATGCCTTGCATTATCATATAGTGTTGTGTTTATTAGTGTATAGATGCCTTGCATCATCATATAGTGCAGTGTTGTGTTTATTAGTGTAGAGATGCCTAGCATTATAATAGGTTGTTGTGTTTATTAGTGTTTAGATGCCTTGCATTATCATATAGTGTTGTGTTTATTAGTGTATAGATGCCTTGCATTATCATATAGTGTTGTGTTTATTAGTGTATAGATGCCTTGCATTATCATATAGTGTTGTGTTTATTAGTGTATAGATGTCTTGCATTATCATATAGTGTTGTGTTTATCAGTGTATAGATGCCTTGCATTATCATATAGTGTTGTGTTTATTAGAGTATAGATGCCTTGCATCATCATATAGTGTAATGATTCTTAAATATGCACAGCCAGCCCAGGCCCTGACTACACCTTGGTCGGTCCCACACTCGGCTCCCACTCTCTCTCTCTCTCTGATGCCTGCTGTGCCTGCGAGTGTGACTCCCACTCTCTCTGCTGAGCCTGCTCTGCTGCTCACAATACCACCTCATCCTCCTCCCACCGACCGACTCATCAAGTGGGTAGTGACGGAATGAACCGTCCTCAGACATTGCGGCAATTTTTTTTTAAATGTTGCCAAAAAAAAAGTTGAAAAAAATAATACATTTTTTTTACTGCACCGGCGTGGCGGGGCCCCCTAACCACTGGGCCCAAGGCGGCCACCTTGCTCGACATACCTTAAGGCCGGCCCAAGATGCGTTGTGTTATTGCATGTATTATCATACAGTGCAGTTTTGTGTTTATTAGTGTATAGATGTTTTGCATTATCATATAGTGCAGTGTTGTGTTTATTAGTGTATAGATGCATTGCATTATCATATAGTGAAGTGTTGTGTTTATTAGTATATAGATGCGTTGCATTATCATATAGTGCAGAGTGCTGTGTTTATTAGTGTATAGATGCGTTGCATTATCATGCAGTACAGTGTTGTGTTTATTAGTGTATAGATGCGTTGCATTATCATATAATGCAGTGTAGTGTTTATTAGTGTTTAGATGCATCGCATTATCATATAGTGCAGAGTGCTGTGTTTATTAGTGTAAAGATGTGTTGCATTATCATATAGTGCAGAGTGCTGTGTTTATTAGTGTATAGCTGTCTTGCATTATCATATAGTGCATAGTGCTGTGTTTATTAGTGTATAGATGCATTGCATTATCATATAGTGGAGAGTGCTGTGTTTATTAGTGTATAGCTGTCTTGCATTATCATATAGTGCAGTGTTGTGTTTATTAGTGTATAGATGCCTTGCATTATCATATAGTATTGTGTTTATTAGTGTATAGATGTGTTGCATTATCATATAGTGTTGTGTTTATTAGTGTATAGATGCAGTGCATTATCATATAGTGTTGTGTTTATTAGTGTATAGATGCCTTGCATCATCATATAGTGCAGTGTTGTGTTTATTAGTGAATAGATGCCTAGCATTATAATATGGTGTTGTGTTTATTAGTGTATAGATGCCTTGCATTATCATATAGTGTTGTGTTTATTAGAGTATAGATGCCTTGCATCATCATATAGTGTAGTGTTGTGTTTTTAGTGTATAGATGCCTTGCATTATCATATAGTGTTGTGTTTATTAGTGTATAAATGCCTTGCATTATCATATAATGTTGTGTTTATTAGTGTATATATGCCTTGCATTATGATATAGTGTTGTGTTCATTAGTGTATAGATACCTTGCATTATCATATAGTGTTGTGTTTATTAGTGTATAGATGCCTTGCATTATCATATAGTGTTGTGTTTATTAATGTATAGAAGCCTTGCATTATCATATAGTGTTGTGTTTATTAGTGTATAGATGCCTTGTATTATCATATAGTGTTGTGTTTTTATTAGTGTATAGATGCCTTGCATTATCATATAGTGTTGTGTTTATTAGTGTATAGATGCCTTGCATTATCATATAGTGTTGTGTTTATTAATGTATAGAAGCCTTGCATTATCATATAGTGTTGTGTTTATTAGTGTATAGATGCCTTGTATTATCATATAGTGTTGTGTTTATTAGTGTATAGATGCCTTGCATTATCATATAGTGTTGTGTTTATTAGTGTATAGATGGCTTGCATTATCATATAGTGTTGTGTTTATTAGTGTATAGATGCCTTGCATTATCATATAGTGTTGTGTTTATTAGTGTATAGATGCCTTGCATTATCATATAGTGTTGTGTTTATTAGTGTATAGATGCCTTGCATTATCATATAGTGTTGTGTTTATTAGTGTATAGATACCTTGCATTATCATATAGTGCAGTTTTGTGTTTATTAGTGTATAATTGTTCATTACCATTAATATTGCAGTGATACTTGTCAATAAAAAGTGAGAGCTGTATTGTTCCCCTGGCCACAATTTGCTATAAATCCACACTGCAAATATTGTGATCTATTGTTAGAGCTTGAGAAATCTATACTTATAGGAAAATGTATCAAAATGCACTCACAGCTTCTGAAAACTTGCAGGCTCACTCTTGCAAGCCTGAACTGTACCCACAAATTTAGGAAGCTGTCTCTGCTTCTTATCCTAAGTGGTGGCGGTGGGGCAAAATGTGTCTTTGCCTGCATAGCCAAAAATCCTACCTGATCTTCAGTTCCAGACCAGTAGTGCATTGGCAGTCCAGAGCAGACTTTAACTGTGTACTTAACCCCTATGCGGGTGTTTAAACACATAGTTCTGTTCAAGCAAAAGTGCAATAAAAAATGTACTAGCATATTAGAGCTTTTTATTCTTGCGCTTTGTTTTATCCCTTTAATAGGAGACTGACCACTACAGGATATGTATTAAAGTTTTAAATTAAGAATCTGCATTATCCCCATCTAAGAAGCTTCAGACTGGTGGAAAAAAACTCCCTGAACCTATTCCTTTTTTTCATACAGTATATAGAGACACAAAACCCTTTCAACAAATTAAAGGTTTGTCATAATTCAGTCACTGAGGACTTGTTCCTTTCATGATTGCAGGTTCCTGTATCATCTTTATACCGTTAGTGTATCCATCAAGTTTGATGCAGGCGTCCTATTTTAAAGGGATGTTAAACAGTCTCATTTCATTGTTTTAAAAAAAAAAAAAAGCACTAAGCAAGTGCTTATACTTAAAGGGACAGTCAACTCCAACATTTGTATTGTTTAAAAAAAATAGATAATGCCTTAATTACCCATTCCCCAGTTTTTCATAAACAACACCGTCAGTTATATTAATATACTTTTAACCTCTGTGATTACCTTGTATCTAAACTTCTTCTGACAACCCCCTTATCACATGGCTATTTACTTATTATCTGTTGACTTGCATTTTAGCCAATTAGTGCAATGTCAGCCACAACTGCACTGGAGTGAGCACAATGCTATCTATATGGCACACGTGGTTTAGCAGTGTTTTGTTGTGAAAAGCTAATAAAAAAGCATGTGATAAGAGGCTGTCTGTAGTGGCTTAGAAACAGGCAGGAATTTAGAGGTTTAAATGTTATAAAGTATATTAATATAACAATGTAGGTTGTACAAAGATGGGGAATGGGTAGTAAAGGCATTATCTATCTTATTAAACAATAACAATTTTGGTGTTGACTGTCCCTTTAATAGAAACCATTGCAATATGTATTATTCATTTATTTAAATGGATCTTACTTGTTATTTCTTTTGTTATACATTTGTGCTTCCTGTTACAGCCCTACATGGAGGAGGAAGCAATCTAATTTTGTGCTTCTATATTGTGCAGCAGCATTCTTGCCTCTACGCTTATATGTTTGGTTCATCTCCTGCAACTTAGCATTTCTATTAATTTGCTCTTCCAGTTTCATCTTTGCAAATAACTTTGGAGCTTGTTGCCTGCAGTGAACCACTGGTCGGTTATTATTCTGTCTCCTTCTTGACTTGGGTCCTGGCTCCCTAATTTCACACCTATTCTAGGATTCCTGAATCTGATTTTGGAAAGAATATGTAGTTTACAGTGAATTTGTTATTATTTATTTTACTGTGGGGCAAGAAGCTTCTTAACCAGTTAAAGGGACAGTATACTGTAAAATAGTTTTTCCCTTAATGTGTTTACAATTGCTTTTTTTACCAACTGCAGAGTAAAAAATGTATGAAAATTAGCTTTTTAAGGTTTATTTCTGTATATTAAAGCTCTGATTTTGTGTTTTGAAGCCACAGCCTAATAAAATAGGTTGAGCTTGTAGGTATAATCCGATCTCATTACTGTATCACATTGTGCAAATATACCTGCTTCTTTATCTTTTATCTGTCCTTAAAATAATCACCAATACTTTGAGAGAACAATGGAAAATCAACATTTTATTACCTTATCTCTACTTTCTCACACTGGGAGTGTAATTTCTTCTGCTGGCTGTGTTTACAAAGCTTATCTATAGCTGGTACGCGCGGCCACAAACTTTCAGAATAGGTGGGGATACCACATGCTAAATTAACAATTTCAAATGCCAATATAAGGGTAAAGGAGCTACTTGTAAACAATTTAATACACTCCAGCAGGTAAAGTGGATCATTGGGAACAAATTAAAGGGGAGAAAATTTTTGAGTAAACTGTCCCTTTAAGGTAGATTTAAGATGTAATCAACTTTGTACGCATGCCGCGGTTCCATCAGCTACATGCTGCATATCTTCCCCTGTACCTCCTCCCGACAAAGTGTCTGTATTGCGGCCGTATCACCCCACTGATAAACTTCCAGGCACAAAGAATAAGCACAACACTGCAAGGTATTGTAAGGTAAAACACCATTTATTGAAAAGTGTTACAAAACAAAAAGTAAAGCAGACATGGATAGAGTTCAAGAGCAGATCTGTCTGACGCGTTTCGTGCTCCCTAGTGTTTTTTAATACTTTTCAATAAATGGTGTTTTTGTTTTACAACACCTTGCAGTGCCATGCTTGTTCTTTGTGTCTGGAAGTTAAGATGTCATCAACACTTTGCGAATGATGAAGGATTATATGCTCTGTAAGGGTCAATACATTAGAGGTTTTCTTGTTAGTTTCTGGATCTGGCACTGGATTATGGGAAGTAGGGATTATTCATTCTTAAACAATCTCAAAGGTTATCTGTACATGAATTATTTTTGTTTGTTTTTTTGCAAACAAATTATATGTCCAGTGTAACATTCGATCCAATAAAATTTGAAACATCTCAGTTAACATTTGAATATTGCTTCTTATAAAATTCTATGTAAGTCTAAGAGAATCAATACTTGAATGGTAACTTCCCTATTTTATTATTAGTTTTAATTGAATGTTCCATCTGGTGAAGCAAAATGTGGCATTTGTTTGGAAAAAAAAGTAACATTTGTTCTATAGAAACATTTAAATGGCAGAACATTAATTCTACTTTTAAAATGGCAAAACAAAAACCTTTGGCCATACCTAATAGGAAGCTGTTTGGCAAAATATATGGGAATAAAATTCCCTAGTGTGACATTTAACTAGAGATATCTTCCAACATGTAGATTTGTGACTAATATAAGAGGTGATACAGGGCTAGATTACAAGTGGAGTGCTATATATCGCTTTCATGAAAACAATATTAGCGATCCACTTTGTAATACCAGCGCACGATAATGTGTGCTGGTATTATAAGTTAGCGTTCGAATTGCTAGGAAGCATTGCGCTCTATAGGCTTCTATGGGAGCATTGTTCTGATGCCATCACAGACGGCATCAGAACTTCAGCACCAGTGAATGGGGTAAGTCGCGCAGCGATGGCAGCAATCAAAAATATATGTGTATATAAGCATTTACATATATATTTACTGGGAACACACAGTTTCCATTGACTGCAATGTAAAGGCACTTTTCAGTGCCGGGTTTTTTCTAACACCCCATTCCAACCAACTTTAACCCCAAAATACTGCTTAGTTCAGTAAGTTTATTAAATAATTAAGATGTTGCCATCTTTATTTCTTAATAAACTACACTAGACAGTATTCGGGGGCATTTTGGGCAGATCTATAAAATGAATTGCGGTAGCAATAACCAGCCACTTGTAGTGGCTGGTTAATTATCTTGCTTCTGTAAACGGGCAAATTTGCCCATTTGCGGGAGCACAATAATTTAGCGCTCCACTTTTAATCTTACCCACAGAGTCTTATTTTCTGTAAGGAAGTCACCTTAATTGCATAATAAGATGAACATTTCAGCCAAAATTGGAATGGACACGGGGGCATTTCACTTTTCAATAGAAATATTTTTGCAATATACATGTATTAGCAAAAATGCTTCTAGTAAAATATATAGCTGTTTCAAAAGTGTTCTTAAGTAGGCAGTGTGCACCAGCACTTCGTCAGAGAGCCTAAGGTGCTTATATAATCTGGTAATGACTCAGGGCTTGATTACAAGGGGTGCACTATTGTTTGCGTGGGTCACGATAACCAATATCATGACCGCGCTAACTTGCGAGCATATTACAAGCTGAAATAAAATGGGTTCGCTCAAGCACAAAAATTAAATTTGTGTTCGTCTGGTTAACATGAGTGGTGACCTAGCGTGAAAAGTAAGAGTTAAAAAAAATGTGCACCAAACACAACATAAATACATTAAAATAAAGTTTTACATTCATATATACACTATCTGAGAAAAATAATCATATAAATATTATTAAAAATGTTTTATAAGAGTTAAAAGTTATATGGTATATGACAAGGTGTTTGAATGGAAAGGGCTATAATGTGTGTGTGTGCATATATGTGTATATAAAGGAGAAATAAAAAACAGAGGGGCGCCTCATGTGTGGTATAGTCTGATTGAAGACATAAGAAAAAGCAACAGAATAGCCAAATGAGTACTCACATACTCCACGAGCACACTCATGTGCTGGTAGGGGCAGGCTGTAGATTTAGATGGGTGTGACAGCTCACCCGTTCAAGGATACTTCCAATACTGTAGTTCTGCAACAGGTGTAAAACAAACAGAGAGCACTATATGTGCAGACCATTAAGGATGATACATAAAAATGTGCTTTATAGTATAAAGTGGGTACTCACATACTCCCAAAGCACACAAATGTGCTGGTAGATACAGGCTGCGGATTCAGGCAGGTGTGGCAGCTCACCCAAACAAACGATCTTTTGGTATTGATGCAGTGAAAACAAAGGCAGGTTTAATGCTTCTCAGTAGCTGTGCACTTGGTAGTGATTGCAGGCAGACGGTAGGAAATGAGATCCACTCCAAAAGTAAAAATTTGCAAATATTTATTAAAAACAAAAATTTAAAAACAACACCAGGGTTGTTATACAAAGTGGATTATAGGGTCACCCAGTTGGCCCCAATGATTGCAACGCGTTTCTCGGTTGGCAAACCGTTTCATCAGGCATATGAAACGGTCTGCACATATAGTGCTCTCTGTTTGTTTTACACCTGTTGCAGAACTACAGTATTGGAAGTATCCTTGAACGGGTGAGCTGTCACACCCATCTAAATCTACAGCCTGCCCCTACCAGCACATGAGTGTGCTCGTGGAGTATGTGAGTACTCATTTGGCTATTCTGTTGCTTTTTCTTATGTCTTCAATCAGACTATACCACACATGAGGCGCCCCTCTGTTTTTTATTTCTCCTAGTTCTTGCCTGGATCATCCGGTTGAGAGGAGGCAGCCGCTGCTCAGCTATCAACTTATTTGTAAAAAGAGACATTTTCTTTCCTGTATACTCCAAAAGGGATTTATATAACCTTATATTGATATATTGTTCACCTCATAAGATAACATTAGTTTGTTTAAGTTTTAAATTGTCTTTAAGGGTTATCAATAACTACCATCTGAATTGTATACCATTCTGCGCCCCCTCCACTGTGATTTTATCACGTATTAGATTTTTTTATGTGTATATACATGTGTATTTATTTATCTATACATGTATATATGCGCGGTCGCACGAACGAGAGGGGAGAGAGATAGAGAGGGGGAGAAAGCAAAAGAGAGGGGAAAGGGCAAGAATAGGGGGAGAGAGAGCAAAATTGAGGGGAAAGAGCAAAAGAGAGGGGAAAGAGCAAAAGAGAGGGAAGAGAGAGAAATAGAGGGGGGAGAGACAGAGCAAAAGACAGGGGGAAAGAGAGAGCAAAAGAAAAGGGGGAGAGAGCGGGGAGAGAGATAAATGGAGGGAGAGAGAGAGAGGGGGGAGAGAAAGCAAAAGAGGGGGGGGGAGAGAGAGCAATGGAGAGGGGGGGAGAGAGCAAAAGAGAGGGGGGAGAGAGAGCAAGAGAGAGAGGGGAGAGAGAGCAAGAGAGAGGGAGAGAGAGAGAGAGAGAGAGAGAGAGCAAAAGAGAGGGATGGAGACAGAGCAAAAGAGAGGGGGGGAGAGAGAGAGCGCAAAAGAGAGGGGGGAGAGAGAGCAAAAGAGAGGGATGGAGAGAAAGAGCAAAAGAGAGGGATGGAGAGAGAGTGAGCAAAAGAGAGGGGAGAGAGACAGAGCAAAAGAGAGGGGAGAGAGACAGAGCAAAAGAGAGGGGAGAGAGACAGAGCAAAAGAGAGGGGGAGAGAGAGAGAGCGCAAAAGAGAGGAGAGAGAGAGCGCAAAAGAGAGGGGGGGAGAGAGCGCAAAAGAGAGGGGGGAGAGAGAGTGCACAAAAGAGAGGAGGGAGAGAGAGAGCACAAAAGAGAGGAGGGAGAGAGAGAGTACAAAAGAGAAGGGGAGAGAGAGAGCGCAAAAGAGAAGGGGAGAGAGAGAGCGCAAAGGAGAGGGGGGAGAGAGCGAGAGCAAAAGAGAGGGTAGAGAGACAGAGAAAAAGAGAGGGGAGAGAGACAGAGCAAAAGAGAGGGGGAGAGAGAGAGAGCGCAAAAGAGAGGGGGGAGAGAGAAGCGCAAAAGAGAGGGGGAGAGAGAGAGCACAAAAGAGAGGAGGGAGAGAGAGAGCGCAAAAGAGAGGAGGGAGAGAGAGAGTACAAAAGAGAAGGGGAGAGAGAGAGTGCAAAAGAGAAGGGGAGAGAGAGAGCGCAAAGGAGAGGGGGGAGAGAGCGCAAAAGAGAGAGGGAAGAGAGAGAGCGCAAAAGAGGGGGAGAGAGCACAAAAGAGAGGGGGAGAGGGAGCAAAAGAGAGGGGGGGAGAGAGCGCAAAAGAGAGGGGGGAGAGACAGTAAAAGAGAGGGGGAGAGAAAGCAAAAGAGAGGGGGGAGAGAGCAAAAGAGAGGGGGGAGAGAGAGAGCCAAAGAGAGGGGGTAGAGAGAGCCAAAGAGAGGGGGTAGAGACAGCAAAAGAGAGGTGGAGCGAGAGAGAGCAAAAGAGAGGGGGGGAGAGAGCGCAAAAGAGAGGGGGGAGAGACAGTAAAAGAGAGGGGGAGAGAAAGCAAAAGAGAGGGGGGAGAGAGCAAAAGAGAGGGGGGAGAGAGAGAGCCAAAGAGAGGGGGTAGAGAGAGCCAAAGAGAGGGGGTAGAGAGAGCAAAAGAGAGGTGGAGCGAGAGAGAGCGCAAAAGAGAGGGGGGAGAGAGAGCAAAAGAGAGGGGGGAGAGAGAGCAAAAGAGAGGGGGGAGAGAGAGCAAAAGAGAGGGGGAGGGAGAGAGAGCAAGGGGTGGGACCGCTGTACTGCAAAAAATGGCCCGTGTGAACGGGCTTTAGGACTAGTACATATATAAAACATATATAAATACACTTTGGAGCCCTTTATACTCAAATACCTTAAAACAAGTAAAATCACTAAAAAAAAATTATAATGTGTTTACTGTATATTTACTGTAAATATTTACATTATAATGTTCTTCACATAGTAAAAATGTTATTTGTATTTTAAATATGTATTCCTAATGTACTACAATAATACTTTGGCCCCCATGTATCAAAAGGCGTGCGGACAGCTTCTAAACTTGAGAAACTGTCAGCACACCTTCGCCACATAGGGCAGCGGATCTGTCCCTTGGCCCGTATGCAGCATTACTCACTCCACTGAGTGTGTAATGCCCGCCCCTTCACTTGTGCAACCAATCGTGCGAGAGAAGTGACAGTCAATCACCGAAAGCAAGCAAGCTAGCTCTCTGTGATTTCTCTACGCCACCTAAGAGGTAAGAAGCAGCGGTTTAATGAACGCTGCTTCCTACATTGCGGGAAGCAGGCTTGTATGTGCGAACCTGCCCCGCAAGGACTCCAGAGAAGCTTCCGCTGCTTCGTACATTGAGCCCTTTGTTAGACATATCTGGGATGTTACAGTCTAAAGTCCTAAATGCAGCAGATCAAATTAGGTACTAGGGGGTTATGTTGTACATAATGTCTTATGTAACTATTTGATGTTCTTTACATTTCCAGGCGATTATTTCACAAGCAGAGAACAGACTGTTTTTAATGGAGGCTGGAAAAAAAATTCTGAGGACGCTGCTTGTCAAAGCAAGAAAGGTAATGACTAACTTGAAATGTTCAATTATCAAGTGTTTGCATGATTTGAGTCAAGACCTTATCACAGCTACAGGATTTAACAGATAATTAAAGGGATAGAAAACTCCAAATTAATAAAGGGACAATAATGTCAAAATTAAAGGGACATAAAACAGGTTGAGATCTGTGCACATCCTAAAATGGCTAATTAATTAAAAATAATTTGCAAAAACAACTTTTTAAAATTTGCTGGCAAGTATTTTAAAATAATTTTCAAAAATAAGCTAAATGAATTACATAGCTAAGCTGCCTGGAGCAGCCAACTCCACCCCCCTTATCAGTGTTTAGACACAGGCATTGTATTTCAACTGAGTTCACAGCTTCTAGGCATGCTCCAGCAGATAATCCCTGTGCACGTTTGCATTCTACCAAAATAACAATAGATATAGATACAGCCATAGAAGGAAATGTGTAGGGGGAGTTAGAGCTTTACAATTCAGAAACTAAAAATAAAGGGTTAATGGCGAGGCACTGCAGTATAAATTTGCAGGTAAAGTAATTAGAGTACATATTATTATATTTTGTCTCTATCCCAACTTGTTTTATGTCCCTTTAAACTTTTGTGATTCAGATAGACCATGCAAGTTTAAAAACACTTTCCAATTTACTTGCCATTATCAAAATGTTCACAATATTTTATATGCTCACATTCTGAGGCCTTAACTTCCACTGAGCATGTCCAAGAGCTCACAGTATATACATATAGTATATGCATTTTGTGATTGGCTGATGGCTGTCACGTGATACAGGGGGAAGGAAAATTAAACTAACTTTGAAATTTGTCAGAAAAATCTACTACTCATTTGAAATTTAGACCAAATGCTTTGAATTTTCCTTTTTATTATGAATTTGTTGATTGTGCACTGTATTGTGTGATTGTTGGCTGTATTTAAACCTTCATGTTTCAGAAAGAGCCTGTAATTTTAAGACAGTAATAAATAAAATGTTAGTATCAAATGTACTTTATCCTTTAAGGGCAAGATTTAACAAAGTGAGGTGGACAGGACCATACATCTTCACCCCTGTCTGCCTGGCTTTGCGTCTAGTGGGCAGCAATACTGCTACGTCTTCCCGGCTCGCGCACAGCCAATCACACACAAGCAGGGGCTGTCAATCTCCCGGGTCGGAAAAGTCTGGGGTTGCGAAGTGGGTTAAATCTCATCTACAGGTTCGCTTATGCAAACCTGAAGCCGATGGCGCTCCAACGCCTTAATAAATCTAGGCCTTAGTAACCTTAATTGAAAATAATATGTGCATATCCTCAGCAGCTTCAGTGCACTACCGGGAGCTAGTTGATGATTGGTGGCTACACACAGTTGTCTTTTCTCATTGGCTCAGATGTTTTCAACTCACTCTCAGTAGTGCACTGCTTTAACTATGTGTTTAATCCTTTTGCAGGGGTTAAGAACAGTGCAATAATAAAATTTTCTAACACATTAGAGCATATTATTTTTTCAATTTTATATCACTGATATTTCTGACATGATGGGCTTCTGTTATTAGGGGAAAACCTGTATAGTTGTCCTGTATACACGTTTTTTTCTTCATTGCAATGCACTGTGGCTTATAAACAGTGGGACATTATAGCATAACAACAAATTGCTGTATATTATTAGAACAATTTGTTATTAACCAGATTTCTTTCTTTTAATATGTAAATAGGTTACATACATAATCACAGATATGCTGGTATGGGTGAGAGTAAAGCTGGTCAACCAATCAGTAGCAGGAATACAAGTCAAGCACCCTTATAGCCTCATCTGAAGTGCTAACATATAGTAAAACAAGCAAATTTGTTTGAAAAGAAAATGTTCTTATTAAGCAGAGAATATCACTTTAACTATGTGTTTAACTTGTATCCATAGGTTAAACACAGTCACCTGCCAGCATCTATACAATGATAACATGCTATTACAAATTAGAATAGTTCATTATTGCACTAACATGCACTGTAAGATTTAAAGGGACATTCCCGGTCACAATTTAAATGGACATAGATGAATTACATCTTTGAACAGAAACATATTTGCAATGTACATGTATAGGCAAAAATGCTTCTAGTAAAAGTTATTATTGTTTTAGTGTTAAAATTTTCTGTGCATGTAAAAGAAAGCTAGATATTCACAGTGCACCAGCATTTAAATACTACAGCTGCTCAGAGAGCCAGTAGGGCTTGTATCATGTCAGCAATTAACAAATTGAGTCATTACCAGATGGTATAAGCACCTTAGGCTCTCTGAGCAAGTGCTGTGTTTAAAATGCTGGTGCACGGTGCATACTTAAATATATAGCTATAGCTTTTATTAGAAGCATTTTTGCCAATACATCTATATTACAAAAATGCTTCTGTTCAAAACTGAAATGCATTCATGTGGTTTCCAAATTTCGCTGGAATGTCCCTTTAACTAATTTCTTTTCTACTTGATATACTGCAATGTTACCATGACAACATGCATTATTTTGTTTTGCTCTCTCCTGGCTTTTTTGTTTTTTTTGTTTTGTTTTTTAAGAAGTCTGGAAACAATAAAGCAATGGGGCAGTGCTCCTGGGGTAGACAATAAAAAACAAGAAATGCAGTAAATATACCAGGATATGTGTATTGCTACTTAATGGGTTAATAATCAGTGACTTGGCCAGTTAAGGTGGAGCCATCTCTAACCAGTTAGGTTAGGATATCATTCAAGGGACTCAAAAGTATTTTTTCTTTGTTGCATCTAAGAGAGGACATTTTATAAATGTATTATATGCATGATTGTTTAATGCCCCTTTAAATACAGTTGCCTAATCTTTGGTCTATGGGGGTCGCAAAAGTTCCTCTACTGTGCTTGTTGAGCTGGGGGTGGGGTAGACAGTTAATGTTTGTGCCACTGTTTATGATATGCCCATCACCACACACACACATACGACTCTGCTTCCACTCACCCTGACTCTGCACATGAAACACCTGTGACTCCACCAACACGATTCCACAACTCAGTCCCCAGGTGCCTGGTCTTGAAGACCTCTACAGGGTAAAGGTTTAAAAGGACAGTTTACTTGAATTTTTTTTATTGTTTAAAAAGATAGATATTCCCTGTTTTCCCCATTGCCTAGTTTTGCATAACAAACACAGTCATATTAAAGGGACAGTCTACACCAGAATTTTTATTGTTTTAAAAGATAGATAATCCCTTTATTACCCATTCCCCAATCTTGCATAACCAACACAGTTATATTAATATTCTTTTAACCTCTGTGATTATCTTGTATCTAAGCCTCTGCAAACTGCCCCTTTATTTCAGTTCTTTTGACAGACTTGCAGTTTAGCCAATCAGTGCCTGCTCCCAGATAACTTCACGTGCATGAGCACAGTGTTATCTATATGAAAAACATGAACTAACACCCTCTAGTGGTGAAAAACTGTTAAAATGCATTCTGAAAACAGATGGCCTTCAAGGTCTAAGAAATTAGCATATGACCCTCCTAGGTTAAGCTTTCAACTAAGAATACCAAGAGAACAAAGCGAAATTGGTGATCAAAGTAAATTGGAAAATTGTTTAAAATTACATGCCCTATCTGAATCATGAAAGTGAATTTTGGACTAGACTGTCCCTTTAATATATATTTTACCTCTGTAATTACCTTGTATCTAAGCCACTGCAGACTGCCCACTTATCTCAGTGCTTCTTATAAACTTGCATTTTAGCCAATCAGTGCTGGTTGCTACATAACTCCACGGCAGTGATCATAATGTTATCTAGATGGTACACATGAACTAGCAATGTCTGGCTGTGAAAAGCTAATAAAATGCACTGAGATAAGAGATGGCCTGCAGGGGCTTAGAAACAGGCAGAAATGTAGGGGTTATAAAGTATATTAACATAACAATGTTGTTTATGCAAAGCTGGGGAATGGGTAGTAAAGGCATTATCTATCCTTTTAAACAATAAAAAAATAAATTAGAATGTCCCTTTAAGTTCTACAACCTGCCTTTACTTCATAAACAGGTGTGCTTGTCGAGAGAGATGCAGCTTTGTGATCACTCAAAACTTGTTTGTACAGTGTGCCCATTCTGTAGTAAACATGAGGATCTATAGCATCTCCTAAGGGACATTTCAAATGTTATTAAATATAGTAGAATTGCACAATCCAAAACGGCATAATAAAAAGACAATGCAATAACCATTATTCTGAATTTTTAAAAGAGCAATAGATTTTTTTTCTAGCAAATTAAAAAACAAAAACTTTAATTTGTAGGCCCCCTGTATCATGTGACAGCCATCAGCCAGGATACAAAACTACAGTAATTCCTCTTGGATTTTCCCATGTGCATATATACAGATCTATGCTCTTATTGTAGCTGACTTTATGGTTCATAAATACATTTTTTTCTACTATGTTGCCGCAATAGGAAATTATACCAATTCTCTTTAGATGTATTCGAAGTGTACAAATATTATTTGGATTTATTATTTTTTCATGTAACTGAAATGAACTTTGGAAGCCATCTTGCTTTATATGTATACTACTTACATAGTACTATGTTCTTTATTATACTATGCAATTGCATGAGGCATTGGAAGATTACCTCTTATAGATGCATCTTTTATGTGTGTATTTTTATAAGTTAGGTATTAGCCTAGTCTATACCTTGTTTATTCAACTATCCAAGCCTTTTCCTCCCCTTTTTTTATCATTCCTAGTCTGTACAATATAATTTAGGATAGTGCCAACGGTCTAGCATTTACTATCACTTTAAGAAACTGAGTATGATATCATACCCATTATCCAATGAGATTGGTTTAACTATTTTAAATAGTGAGGTGGCACAAATGTAAACAAGCCATGACTAACAACCGAAACGCGTAGGCTTTTCTGACCTTCACACTTTGCTTTTTTAGGGGTTTCCTCTTTTTTTTTATCTGTCTGCTATTGAGCAAATAAAAATTGTTTTATTCTTATGGACCGATTGTACTTTTTTCCTCACATCTATCAGCCAATCACAGACTCATACATATATCTGTAAACCCTAGCACATGCTGGTACCCTAGAAAGTGTGCATAAAATACACAATTTGATAATGGAAGTAAATTGGAAATTTTCTCAAAGCTGCATGCTCAATCAAACATGAAAGTTTCATTTTGACTTTAGTGTACCTTTAAGTACAGTAGCACTGCATAATCAATAAGTGCATAATAAAAAGACAATGCAATAGCATTTTTTTATCTGACAAATTTCAAAATGTACTTTAATTTTTCTGCCCCTGTATCATGTGACAGCCCTCAGCCTATCACAGACTCACAAACATATACACTGAACTTTTGCACATTCACAATAGGAGCTGGTGCTTCAGAAAGTGTGCATATGTAAAAACTCTGCATGATTTTACAATGCATGTAAATTGTAAAGTCTTTCAAAACTGCATACTCTGGGATAGATTGTGATCAGTGCTCTATTTAGAGCTCTTGTTTGCGCTAGATGGAGGATTTTTTCACGCATCTTGTTGCGCTCATATTACAAGTTGAAAGTAAAAAGTTAGCGAGTAAGCGAAAACCTGATGCTCGCAAAAAGTTTAACTTTGAATATAGTGAACGCGTTAACGTATTCACCTATAGACTTCAACGGAGCATGAAAACTTAAAAAGATCTAACATCCCGATCACGTTCATTCAAGTGCACTAAACCCGACAGGAATTATGGATATTTCACATTCAAATGTTCTTCACATAAAAGAATATATTGTATTTATTCTTAAACAAATATTTCTATATAGATCTGATGATTTTTTGGTAATATATATATATATATATAAAATTATATATAGGTATCCAATTGTTGCGTGCCCCACTTGGCGTCCAGCTCAGGGGGCATGCAATGATTGGATGAAGCCAGATTTGTCATCGACCTGCTAAATAAAGTATTAGGTGCGGGCGGAGGAAGGGCGCGATGTTTACATCTCTAAATGGTAAATATTTTACTAAGAAAGCGTGCTTACAAAATTTCATGATTTAAAGGAACAGTCAAGTCCAAAAAAAAGTTCATGATTTAAATAGGGCATGTCATTTTAAACAACTTCCAAATGTACTTTTATCACCAATTTTGCTTTGTTCTCTTGGTATTCATAGTTGAAAGCTAAACCTAGGAGGTCCATATGCTAATTTCTTAGACCTTAAAGACCTTGAAGACTGCCTCTAATCTGACCACTAGAGGGCATTAGTTTCTGTGTTTTATATAGATAACATTGAGCTCATGCACATTAAGTGACCTAGGAGTGAGCACTGATTGGCTAAAATGCAAGTCTGTCAAAATAACTGAAATAAGGGAGCAGTCAGCAGAAGCTTATATACAAAGTAATCACAGAGGTAAAAATGTATATTATTATAATTGTGTTAGTTATGCAAAACTGGGGAATGGGTAATAAAGGGATTATCTTTCTTTTTAAACAACAAAAATTCTGGTGTTGACTGTCCCTTTAAAGTGCCCCTGTTTTATGAATGATTTGATATACACTGTAGTACATTTTAAAACTTTACTATCACTTTGTTTGTGAACATGAACATTCATATACAAATGGAAAAAAGTAAGATTTAAAGAAATTGCTGGAAAGAGGTCTATGAAACAGTTGATTTTGGAAGCATAAGAGGAAACTCGAACAAGACTTTAAGTTTGCAGGGTAGCAAGGGAAAAAAACACTGTGTTCCTCCTGCAGGCTTCATCCGACGCCGGTTCAGTCTGTAAGTGCAGGCTATGGCAATGTGCGGCGCATGCCGCGCAGGCTTTTGAATTAAGTCTAAAGCAAAAAAAAACTTTGCAGGCAAGTACATTGTTGAACAATGGGTTAAATCTAAAAGTAGTTGAAATGTGGGAGCTGTGGGACCGTACCACATCTTCTGGGCACTCACCCATTCTGCCAGCAGCAGCTGCCCCTTGCGGGTACTCAGGAACTCCTTGCTCAGAATAATGGCGCCTAGAGCGGATCGGCCAGGCTTGGATTGCTCGGGTGGGTCAGGGTCATCCATGATGTGAGGAGCTTAGCCTGTGTTTGGAGAGGATGGGGGAAAAGCAGCGGAAATCTTTTAAAAGTGCAGAATGTGTGAATGTGGGGCATTAACAAGTGCACTGCTGGTTTACCGCTTCCTTCCCAAACCGCAATGATCAGGAGGGTAACGAGTTGATGCGGTGCTGGCTGCAACTTTCCCGCTAGAAATTGCAATACTGCGAAGGGCATCAGAACAGCTCAAACTTCTAGTGTTTCCAAACCTGTTGTTATCATTAAATGATAAACTGTAGAGCATTCGGAGGGGAATAAAAAAAAAATCTGTCTGCACAGCAGTTAAATGTGACTGTCTGAGCTGAGTCAGTGTGTGTTGACTTACCAGTTACCACCAGTAGCTTAGCTGCATGCTTTTGCTGGGAGCCCAGAGCCGGCCAAATATTTCGCGCTTTCATATTACAAACATGGCTGCCTTATATATTGTACTTGTGTAACCCCGCCCCCACCATGCTCTCAGCCAATGGAATGAAAAACAAATGGTGGACGTCAGAAATATATTAAAGAGCCACACTAAGCATGTATAAACTGCTCTCAAACAGGGCAGAATCCACAAACGCCCCCCCCCCCCACCAGTTAAATGTTCTTGAAAACATGAATTGTTACATTTTTTTTATTGTTTGCAATATCAGGTTCACTGCAACCTCACCACACCCTGAAAACAATAGTAAATTTAACCCACTGTACCACTGACTTTAATTAAAAATGTTTTTTAATTTTTTATTTCAGTAAACTTCTTTTTCCCCACAAAAAATTGAGTGGGGCACTGCCCCACCTGCCCCAATGAAAGAGCCTCCATTGAACTCGAATAGTGACTATATCCCATATCTGTAAAAAATAATAATAGTGTATTTTCTCAAAAACCTGAAATAACCCATTTATGCACATTATTTTTATATATTTATTTGTATATTTAAAATATTTTATTCTCTCTTGCTTTTCAATTTGATTGGCAGAATCCAAAGAAGTTTGAAGACGCCTATGATGACATGATGAGTTTTTTAGAACAACCAGAAACATGGGATAACATAAAACTGGAACTGGTAACTAGAGGGGTAAGTACACTAAAATAGTTTGATCTATACAGGTCATTGAACTCTACTATGTATTTTTGTTTTGGTTTGTATTTTAACACCTTAAAGGGCCAGTCTACTGTAAAATTGTTTTTACCTTAAAGTGTTTGCACTCACTTGTTATACCAGCCGCAGAGTTTACAATATATGGAAAGTGTGTTATGTAGGTTTATTTTTGTATATGAAATAGCAGTTTCTGCTAATTGAACTCACACCCCAAAAAAATGTGCTTTCCTTGTAGGGAGAGCAAACTTTCTTTATCTACTCTGTCTAATTATTTACACTAAGGCCTCCTTATCTTATTTCTCAGTGCTTACTCAAAGATGAATACTTAAGGCCTGATGATCAAAAACTTGCAATGTATGTGTATCTCCTTCATATCCACAACCCTGTATAGCTAGATAAACAGCTATCAAGCTAAAATTTGCCTTTCTAAAATTATTTGAGGGACCTTCTCATTCTGACAGGACGTCTTAGATCATCTCACAAGAGCAGAGAACTTTAGATCATCAGCCCATAGAGAGATCAATTAAAAATGAACATTTTAGTACCTCTCTGTCACAACCCCCACTAGGAGCGGGATTTCATTTAAACCTTGTTTACAAAGTTTTTCTATAACCATTACTTAAGTAAAAACATTCAGTATATGTTGGGATACCACAGGCAAAATCAGTTATTTCAAATGACAAAATTATTAACCTGACAACATTAGTGCACGACCTGTCTGCTTCAGAAACTATGCAAGATTTTTACAATCTTGCATTTTAGCCAATTAGTGCTGGTTCTTGTGAACTCATTATCGTTCTCCACAAGAGTAAGCACAATGTTATCTATCTTTTTAAACAATAAAAAAAAATCAAGTAGGCTGTCCCTTTAAATGCAGGTATACTATAATAATTAAAGGATTGTTAAACTCCAACAAATTTACTCTTACGAAAAACCCCATAACTTTTAAAATGTTCAGTATATTTTGAACTTAGCTTCCGGGTATAATACATTAGTGTCCATACTTGATTAAAATGTATTCTCGAAAACTGACCATATTTTTAGGATATCCCTGTGTGAAAAAAATGCCTGAGGCTAAGACGATAAAGGGACAGTAAATACCTTGAGATTTTAATATAAGATGTTTACACAATATATTTTCATTAATTTTGCCCCCTTTTCATGTAACTTAGCACTAAAAATTGTGGCTTTTCTAATTCTCATTACTGAAAAACATACTGCAGACGTCTCAAGGATAACCCTGCTTAATAGTTTTCTCAAAACAGCTGCAAACTCGTGCCCTGATTGACTCCTTCAAATGAGGCACCTAATGGGTAGAATTTGGTTATTAGAAAACAGTTGTAGCAAATAAGATATTTTTTTTTTTTAAATGTTTAGACATGGCTGATGCTATTCTATAGCAAGGCAACAGAAATGTCTTGTAATTAAAAAGTGTTTACTATCCCTTTAAATGCAGGATTATTTTGATATATATATATATATATATATATATATATATATATATATATATATATATATATATATATCTCAAAGTTCCTTATAGATCCAGCACTCACTTTATACCAACCAGTCACACACAATTTTCAAAAAATGCACTCTCGGTTTTTCTTAAGTAATAGTTTTTAATGTAGTGAAGGTTTTCAGGGTTGCCCCCATCCTCAGACTTGAGGACGGGGGCAACCTCGAAAACGTTCACTACAGTAAAAACTATTACTTAAGAAAATCGGAGAGTGCCTTTTTTTGAAAATTGTATATATATATGCGCACTCACACGTGTGTATATATAAATTATTAATTTGGTTTTATCTATTAATTTTTTTAGAAAGATGTTTGTAATCCAGACTGTTTTGAGATTCCAATTAATACTGTTTTTATTCATATGCAGGTAAAACATATGAATTTCTATGACATTGTTTTGGACTTTATAATAATGGACTCTTTTGAAGACCTAGAAAATCCACCTTTATCAATACAGAATGTTGTTAAAAACCGTTGGCTTAACTCCTCCTTCAAAGAAACGGTGAGTGGTTTCTATTTTAGCCTTCAGTGGAATGGCGTCTGCAAAGTGTTTCTGATAACATGTCAGTCCACAAAAGGAAATGAAGTTGTAGATAAGGGTTTAGCACAACGCTGCTCTGCCAGACAGTGTCATTCAGTCAGATTGCACGTTAGCCACAGCTGCTCTAGGGTTGCCAGGTGTCCAGTATTTTTACAAACTGTCTAGTAAAATCTTCACAAAAATACTGGTAACATAAATATCCGATTTTTAAAGTATTCTGAGTGTCATCTAAATTGAAAAGTCACCATATGCCAATATTACCCTAAAGAAGTTACTGTGAATGCACTACTATATATTTTACTGGCAGTCAATGGGGGTCTAAAATAACTGCCCTATGTGTACTCCTTGCTGTCAAGGGGGTCAAATCACTACTGTATATGTGTGTTACTTGCAGCCAAATAGGATATTGCATTAATTTGTATGTTACTAGGAGCCAAAGGAGATAAAAAGGACTGTTCATTTGTGAAAATATACATGGTGGTTTCAAGGTTGTGGTCAAAGGGCGTGACCCCCACCTACCAACCGCGTCCAGCCCCCACAGGTTATCCAGTACAGCTAACACTAGGATGTGGTAGAAGATGAATCACTGAACAATGACTTTTCCCAAATGTAAAGATACTACTAGTAAAATGTATGTGAAATTTAAAAGGAACAGCATTTTTGAGACTGTAATATAAAATGTGTAACCATGCATAATAACACAACTTTGCAATAAACTTTCATTATTTATTTTGCCCCTTTCACCATAATTTATACCCGAAAATTGTGGATTAAGTCCCAAAAACTGAAAGAGCATATGGCAGACTATACAAGCATAACTTGCCACCTATCTGTCTCTATCTCCATGCGCAAGTGTGGATTGGGTCTACCAGATAAGATTGTGGGTGGAGCTTGACCATTGAAAAACGATTGCAGCAAATAAAGTGCTAATTTGTTATAATAATGTTATCCATCTGTGATGATATATTAATTTATTGGAAGTCTGGATAAAAATGTTGTAATTACAAGGTGCTTCTTCTGCCTTTTAAATAATTTTAAAAAGTATGTTTTATTCATGCATAGGTTTATATCAGCAATTAGGTACCGAATTACAAAATTCCTATATTCAAAATAAATGCTTAAAAGGCACAGTATAGTCAAAACTAAACTTTCATGATTCAGATAGGGCATGCAATTTTAAACAACTTTCCAATATACTTTAATCATCAAATGTTTTGTTCTTTTGGTATTCTTTGTTGAAAGCTAAACCTAGGTAGGCTCATATGCTAATTTCTAAGACTTTGAAGGCCGGCTCTTATCTATGTGCATTTTTACCGTTTTTCACAACTAGACGGCGCTAGTTCATGTGTGCTGTATAGATAACATTGTGCTTACTCCCGTGGAGTTATTTATGACTGACCCTTATCTCAGTGCTTTTAACAAATTTGCATTTTATCCAATCAGTGCTGTTTCATGTATAATCATTATCATTCTCCACAGGAGTGAGAACAATGTTATTTATGTATTTGGCACACATGAACTAGCACGGTCTGGCTGTGTGCAAGATTGTAAAAAGCACTGAGATAATAGGCGGCCTGCAAGGGCTTAGAAACAGGCAATCTTAGAGGTTATAAAGTATATATTAATATAACAATGTTGTTTATGCAAAGCAGGGGAATGGGTAGTAAGAACATTATTTATCTTTTAAAACAATAAAAATCAAATAGACTGTCCCTTTAAAAACATTTAAAATGATCACTTTCATGATTTATATAGAACATACAATTTTAAACAACTTGCCAATTGCCTTCTATTATCAAATTTGCTTTATTCTCTTGGTATTCTTTGTTGAAAGCAATGCACTACTGGGAATTAGCTGAACACATTGACAGAGCCAATGACAGCATGTATATATGTGCAGCTACCAATCAGCAGCTAGCCCCCAGTAGACTATTGCTGCTCCTTACCCTACCTATGTATGTTTTTCAACAAACCATACCAAGAGAACAAAGTAAATTAGATAATATAAGTAGATTTGCAAGTTGTTTAAAATGGTATGCTCTGTCTGAATCCTGAAAATTTGAATTTAACTTTACTTCCCCTTTAAGTATTAAAGCTCCTGCTTCCTGTTGGATTGTCACAGCTTGCAAGGTCTGAACCTACTATCTGCTGCAAATTGTCTTAGATGTCAGGGACTCTAATATCCAAACCCACAGACTGCCCAGACGTACCTACAAACCACCCAAACCTGCCCACAACCCCCCGCGCACAACTCTACCCGCTCACAACATGCCCCTGCCAACAAAATACAGATGGGCCCTTCTTAACCTCCTGCAGGTATGAAGTATGGTTACCTTAACTCCCTTAATTGTGGCCAAGTAGGACTATCTGTAAATGAGTTTAGCTAATGCTCTGAGCAATCACTGCTTATTATGTAGCTAGTTTAGGCAATCTGCAAAATTTGCAGAAGATTTTATAGTAAAAGCAAGCAAAATAAATAATCAGTATAATCAGCAATCAAAACCTGGGGGGGTGCACATTACTAAGTAACTTAGAAACTCAAATAATGAGAGTTCTTTGGTTTCTAAGTTACTAAAAACAGTTCTCTGCAGTTCCCTCCAGCTTCCAAGCTGTATTTTAGCTATATTTTAAACCGTTTGCTGGGGTTAAACTAGGGTTACCACCTCGGCCATGTGTTCCTGAACACTTATGAGTTACTCATGCTACAGGGTAAGCAGGGTGAAACATGTATTGTGCTGTTCATGAGCACTATTCATGTGATGTCCAGAGGCTCAATACATGTTCCTCCCTGCTTACCCTGCAGCATGTGTAACTCATAAGTGTCCAGGAAAACATGGCCGAGGTGGCAACCCTAGGTTAAACACATAGAGTTAGAGGGTAAATAGTGATACAATTACATGCTCTGATAATCCCCCCCACCACCACCACCAAGACTATAATGGTCCGTTAAAAGGTCCTGTGGACCCATAGCTTGCATGAATTGCAAATAATGCAGTATGGATGCCAACTAACACATGCATGAAGCTCATAACACTTGGCAGCCAAAGCAAAATAAAATAAGAAAGAAGCATTACCCCAATGAACAGGAAATCTGCTGTTATATATTAAGGAAAATTAAAGGGATAGTAAACATTTACATGTTTTGCCTTTTTATAAGTAACGCATTCTGTACAGATAGTCTGGATCTATAAAGGACATTTGTAGAAAAAGAGTATCATAAATTTTAAATCCAAAATAAACAAAAAAACGCCAACATCATCAAAGACAAATACAATCACAGTACTGCTACACTGATGTTACTAAAATCAATATTATCATCTAAGGTCCCCAAAATTTCCTGGAATTTTTGTAAAAGGGAGATGAGGGTACTTGCGGGCAGTGACCCAGCAGTGTTTTGTGGGTGTGTCCATGATGGGAGGGGTGGGTCAGGGTGTGTAATTGTCAGAGTCAGGTGAAATGTGGGTGGGTTTTATGCTGTGGGTGGAGTCAATACAGTCCTTAGAAACTGAGGCCATTGTTCTGGTAGGGGGGAGGCTGTGGTAGAGAAGCTTTGAGGTGTATGAGGAAGAGAATCCAGTGAGCTGTTCTTGTTGGGAGAGTGAGGAGAACCTACTTCCATTGGTCCCTGTATATAAGGATAAACACTGTAATTGCCAGTTATAACCCCGCCCCCATTTACATAGTGAGGGAAATATCTGTTTCAGTTTGTTACTGTAGAAATTGCCTGATAGTTCTTTAAAGGGACAGTCTACTTCTTTTTTTTCCATTGTTTAAAAAGATAGATAATGCCTTCTACAAATCATTCCCGAGCTTTACACAGCCAACATTTTTACATTAATGTACTTTATCACCTCTATGTTTGCTTGTTTCTAAGCCCCTGCAGGCCGCTTCTATCTCAGTATTTTTTATTAGCTTTTTAAATCTTGCACAACAGCCAGATAGTGCTAGTTCATGTGTGCCATATAGATAACTGTGCTCACTGCCGTGGAGAATGATAATGATTACACAAGAACCAGCACTAATTGGCTAAAATGCAAGTCTGTCAAAAGAACTGAGATAAGGGGGCAGTCTACACAGGCTTAGATACAAGGTAATCACAGAGGTAAAACGTATATTAATATAACTGTTGGTTATGCAAAACTGGGGAATGGGTAATAAAGGGATTATCTATCTTTTTAAACAATAACAATTGTCAAGTAGACTGTCCCGTTAAGCATGTGTCTTTTGATCCCCACTCAGCTTTAGTGCCACACGCTCTTGAGCCAAGTGTGGGGTCTCATACTCTCTCAAACTCCCGTCCACTGTGTATTTATTCATCTATTTATTTATGTATTTTTTGGGGGAGGAGTAAAGGCTACATTTGTATTGGTAATAATAATCACCTGACAGTACATTAAGTGTATGGAATATAAATAAGGGAAGGGAGCGCGACCCTATATGACGTATACGACCATCCACAACACAAACTTTCATTGTGAACTGAATGATGAATCCAGGTCCCCTTAATCTGGCAGAGCTAATAATTGTAGATGCTTTGGTAACTCTACAGAAGCTGCTATCAACTTAACCATAGAAATATGTCATAAGACAAGGGAATGTGGATTTTTTTATACTTACTAATTACTTGTGAATGTCACAATCATGGCTTTATTTTAAATAAGGACTGTTAAATCCTTGTTTCTCTAAAATATTGTATCGGCTTGCGGTGATGCCGTGGGTGGTGTGGGAGGTAGGCATGTGGGGGGCGGGCAACGCATTGCGCAGGGGAGAGGGAGGGATGGGCTGCTGAGAAACAGGTGAGGGAGGGGGATCGCTACACGTTATAAAAAAAACAATGCATCAAAGAATAAAAAATGTTCCTTAAAATGAGAGATATTTGTGAACATAAAGATACGAAACACTTAAAAGGATATTTTTTTCCATTATTTAGAAAGAGCATGCAATTGTAAACAACTTTCCAATTTACTTCTATTATTTCATTTGCTTCATTCTCTTGATATCCTTTTTTTGAAAGAATTTCTAAATAGGTTCAGTAGCTGCTGATTGGTGGCTGCACATAGATGCCTTGTGTGATTGGCTCTCCTGTGTGCATTGCTATTTCTTCAAAGGATATCTAAAGAATGAAGCAGATTAGATAATAGAAGTAAATTGCAATGTTGTTTAAAATTGTATGCTCTATCTGAATCATGAAAGAAAAATTTTGGATTTCATGTCCCTTTAAATGAGGGAATTGATATATTTGGAATCCTGATTTGCAATACATTTGATTAAAAGTGGACACTTTAAAATGATAATGAAACTCTTTCTAAACTGTTTTATTAAATGCCTTGGTGGACTCTTCTTATACAGACTAAACACTAAACTTATACGGCTACAAACATGTAATTGGACTTCTTCACTATAATCAGAAACAATGGTTAATGTACTCCTGTAAACAGGCATTGTTCGAAGTCAGTTCAATGAGAGAGTGTACATTTCTAATGAGTCTTCACAAAAAAACATGTTATTTGCTGTAAATGATTAAATATCTGATTTCTACCTTACATTGCAGATGCAAGTCCATATTTGGGCAAATTACTGAGCCACAACTAAACTATTTTGTGTTTGGCTCATATTAACATAAAAAAAATCATCTCAAATGCCTCTTCCACATATTTGCATGTTCCGGTGGAATTATTCTTGGTTATGGATTCAGATTTGGAACAAAAATGACTTCAACAGAAGCAGATAAATGTAAAACATACTCCCCTAGAAACAGAAAATGCATACTATTGCCATATTTTGAATTAAATCCAAACCGGTGTATTTAATTACTAAAAAAGTTTGTTTACGTTATCCCTTTGGAAAGTTTCCCGGTATAGTCTCTGCATAAAGTCCATTATCAGCAGTAGACTGAGTTACTGTGTCATTCTGCTTGACCATCTTATAATGTGATAAGAAATTAACGCAATTTTGTAGTTTTTGATGGTTAAATCAAATAGTATTAAAGGGACCATAAACATCTTCATATTTTAATATAAAAGTGTTTAGTTATTCATAATAAAACAACTTTGCAATACATTTTTATTATTTATTTTGCACTCTTTTCATGGAATTTAACTGAAAATGTAGCACTTTCTAATACTCAGAACTTGAAATGCACCCTGCTGACTTATCAAGGCTAGCTCCGCTACATATCTATGCCTCAATGACTTTATCAGATAACAGCTGCAAAACAATGCACTTTATACTAACATTATGACAGTGTTTTGTTGTTTGTGGACTAAAGCCCAGATTGGCTCCTCTAATTAAGGCAAATGGTAGGTGGAGTTTGTTAATTGCAGTGAAAAAGTGTTAATTTGTTTTTAAAACATTAAGACTTGGCTGATATGTCATTCTATTGCAACACAACAGAAATGTCTTGTAATTACAGTGTGTCTACTGTCCCTTTAATAAATTGGCATCTAACTGTACAATACCAAGAAACATTTACACTTAAAGGGGCCTATCTATCAAGCCGTCAACTTTCTTGCATTCGACGGCACCAATACGCTCGCCTAACATTGCGGCCACGGACCTGAATACGATCTCCATATTTATTAAAAAAGCCGGCAAAAAAACGCGCACCAAGTACAGGGCGATGAGCAGCGGACTATTGCTAACTAGCAGTCATTGATCTCGCTGCTATTCAGCTTTTTACCAACTTATTTATACCCTGTCACTGAAAAACCGCCACTATACTAAAATGTTTAACCCCTATCCCGCTGCTCCCGGACCCCGCCGCAACTTTAATAAAGTTATTAACCCCTATTTTGCCGCTCCCGGACCCCACTGCAACTAAATAAAAGTATTAACCCCTATCCTGCTACTCCCGAACACCACCGCAACTAAATAAAAGTATTAACCCCTATCCCGCCGCTCCCGGACCCCTAAACCCCCCTAAACCCATGGCCTCTCACATCACTACCACTTACTAAGCCTATTAACCCCTAAACCACCAGCCCCCCACATCGCCATAAACTAAAATAAGCTATTAACCCCTTAGCCTAACAACCCGCTAACTTTACATTAAAATTACAACATCCCTATCTTATAATAAATTTAAACTTACCTTTAGAATTAAATTAAACTATATTAAACTATTAATTAACCTACCCCTAACTATTATACTGCAATTACATTAAACTACAATTAAATTAACTATATTACATATTTAAAAACCTAACCCTACTCAAATTATTTAAATCTACAATTAAAAATTTCTAAATTACAAAAAAATAAACACTATGTTTCAAAAAATGAAAAACCATAGAATAAAAAATAAAAAATAATTACACCTAATCTAATAGCCCTATCAAAATAAAAAAGCCCCCCAAAATAAAAAAAACCCTAGCCTACAATAAACTACAAATGGCCCTTATAAGGGCCTTTTGCGGGGCATTGCCCCAAATAAATCAGCTCTTTTACCTGTAAAATAAAATACAAACACCCGCAACAGTAAAAACCCTATCTAAAAAACCTAAGCTCCCCATTGCCCTGAAAAGGGCATTTGTATGGGCATTGCCCTTAAAAGGGCATTTAGCTCTTTTACTGCCCAGACCCTAACCTAAAGATAAAATCTACCCAAAAAACCCTTAAATAAACCTAACACTAACCCCCGACGATCCACTTACAGTTCTTGAAGTACCGCTTGAAGGATCCATCCAGCCGGCAAGAAGTCTTCATCCGGGCGGCCTCTTCTATCTTCATCCATCCAGCGAGGATCGGGTCCATCCTGAAGACACCGGTGCGGAGCGGGTCCATCCTTAAGACATCCGACGAGGAGCTCCTCTTCAATACTGTCTCCGCCGTAAACTGGATCTTGAATGCAAGTGACATCATCCAAGATGGCGTCCCTTGCATTCCTATTGGCTGAAATGTTCCAATCAGCCAATAGGATTAGAGCCGCTAAAATCCTATTGGCTGTTCCATTCAGCCAATAGGATTTAAGCAGCTCTCATCCTATTAGCTGTTCCAGTCAGCCAATAGGATTGAGCTCTCATCCTATTGGCTGTTCCAATCAGCCAATAGGATTGAAAACCAGGTACGCTGGGCCAGAATACCGGTTAACTATTTGATAACTTTTAAAAAGTGTCAAATAGTGCAGAATGTGTATTCGGAACATCTGTAATGATGTAAGCATTGATCTGTGTCGGATTGAGACCGGCGGATCGTATGTTACGTCACAGATTTTAACATTTGCCGGTCTGTAGACTTTCATAACTAGGTTGGATCAAGCTCGCCACAATTAAGCTGCGGAATTCCAGCGTATTTCAGGATGAAGGCTGGATAAATATCCCCCTAAAAAGCTATCGGCTAGACTTAGAGTTTGGCGTTAGCCGTCAAAACCAGCGTTAGAGGCTCCTAACGCTGGTTTTGGGCTAACGCTGGTATTTAGAGTCAGTCAGGAAAGGGTGTAACGCTCACTTTGCAGCCGCGACTTTTCCATACCGCAGATCCCCCTACGCCATTTGCGTATACTATCTTTTCAATAGGATCTTTCTAACGCTGGTATTTAGAGTCGTGGCTGAAGTGAGCGTTAGAAATCTAACGACAAAACTCCAGCCGCAGAAAAAAGTCAGGAGTTAAGAGCTTTATGGGCTAACGCCGGTTCATAAAGCTCTAAACTACTGTGCTCTAAAGTACACTAACACCCATAAACTACCTATGTACCCCTAAACCGAGGTCCCCCCACATTGCCGCCACTCTATTAAAAATGTTTAACCCCTAATCTGCCGACCGCACACCGCCGCCACCTACGTTATCCCTATGTACCCCTAATCTGCTGCCCCTAACACCGCCGACCCCTATATTATATTTATTAACCCCTAATCTGCCCCTCACAACGTCGCCGCCAGCTACCTACAATTATTAACCCCTAATCTGCCGACCAGACCTCACCGCTACTATAATAAAGTTATTAACCCCTAATCCGCCTCACTCCTGCCTCAATAACCCTATAATAAATAGTATTAACCCCTAATCTGCCCTCCCTAACATCGCCGACACTTAACTTCAAGTATTAACCCCTAATCTGCTGACCGGACCTCGCCGCTACTCTAATAAATGTATTAACCCCTAAAGCTAAGTCTAACCCTAACCCTAACACCCCCCTAAGTTAAATATAATTTAAATATAACAAAATAAATTAACTCTTATTAAATAAATTATTCCTAGTTAAAGCTAAATACTTACCTGTAAAATAAACCCTAATATAGCTACAATATAAATTATAATTATATTGTAGCTATTTTAGGATTAATATTTATTTTACAGGCAACTTTATATTTATTTTAACCAGGTACAATAGCTATTAAATAGTTATTTACTATTTAATAGCTACCTAGTTAAAATAATTACAAAATTACCTGTAAAATAAATCCTAACCTAAGTTACAATTAAACCTAACACTACACTATCAATAAATTAATTAAATAAAATACCTACAATTATCTACAATTAAACCTAACACTACACTATCAATAAATTAATTACATAAAATACCAACAAATAAATACAATTAAATAAACTAACTAAAGTACAAAAAATAAAAAAGAACTAAGTTACAAAAAATAAAAAAATATTTACAAACATTAGAAAAATATTACAACAATTTTAAACTAATTACACCTACTCTAACCCCCCTAATAAAATAAAAAAGACCCCCAAAATAAAAAAATGCCCTACCCTATTCTAAATTAAAAAAGTTCAAAGCTCTTTTACCTTACCAGCCCTTAAAAGGGCCTTTTGTGGGGCATGCCCCAAAGAATTCAGCTCTTTTGCCAGGAAAAGAAAAATACAACCACCCCCAACATTAAAACCCACCACCCACATACCCCTAATCTAACCCAACCCCCCCTTAAAAAAACCTAACACTACCCCCTGAAGATCATCCTACCTTGAGTCGTCTTCACTCAGCCGAGCCACCGATGGAACTGAAGAGGAGATCCGGAGCAGCAGAAGTGATCCTCCAAGGGGCGCTGAAGAAGTCTTCCATGCGATGAAGTGATCCTCCAATCGGCACTGAAGAAGTCTTCCATCCGATGAAGTGATCCTCCAAGCGGCGCTGAAGAAGTCTTCCATCCGGGCGATGTCATCTTCTAAGCGGGGTATTTTTTGTACTGTAGTTAGTTTATGTAATTGTATTTAATTGTAGTTATTTGTAGTTAATTTATTTAATTAATTTAATGATAGTGTAGTGTTAGGTTTAATTGTAACTTAGGTTAGGATTTATTTTACAGGTAATTTTGTATTTCTTTTAGCTAGGTAGTTATTAAATAGTTAATAACTATTTAATAACTATTCTAACTAGCTAAAATAAATACAAAGTTACCTGTAAAATAAATATAAATCCTACAATAGCTACAATGTAATTATTAATTACATTGTAGCTATCTTAGGGTTTATTTTACAGGTAAGTATTTAGTTTTAAATAGGAATAATTTATTAAAGTATAGTGTAGTGTTAGGTGTAATTGTAACTTAGGTTAGTTTTTATTTTACAGGTAAATTTCTCTTTATTTTAGCTAGGTAGCTATTAAATAGTTAATAACTATTTAATAGCTATTGTACCTAGTTAAAATAAATTGAAAGTTGCTTGTAAAATAAAAATAAATCCTAAGATAGCTACAATATAATTATAATTTATATTGTAGCTATATTAGGGTTTATTTTACAGGTAAGTATTTAGCTTTAAATAGGAATAATTTATTTAATAAGAGTTAATTTATTTCGTTATATTTAACTTAGGGGGGTGTTAGGGTTAGGGTTAGACTTAGCTTTAGGGGTTAATAAATTTATTAGAGTAGCGGTGAGGTCCAGTCGGCATATTAGGGGTTAATACTTGAAGTTAGGTGTCGGCGATGTTAGGGAGGGCAGATTAGGGGTTAATACTATTTATTATAGGGTTATTGAGGCGGGAGTGAGGCGGATTAGGGGTTAATAACTGTATTATAGTAGCGGCGAGGTCTGGTCGGCAGATTAGGGGTTAATAATTGTAGGTAGCTGGCGGCGGCGTTGGGTGCTGCAGATTAGGGGTTAATAAATATAATATAGGGGTCGGCGGTGTTAGGGGCAGCAGATTAGGGGTTCATAGGGATAACGTAGGTTGCGGCGGTGTGCGGTCGGCAGATTAGGGGTTAAAAAAAATATGCAGGGGTCAGCGATAGCAGGGGCGGCAGATTAGGGGTTAATAAGTGTAAGGTTAGGGGTGTTTAGACTCGGGGTTCATGTTAGAGTGTTAGGTGCAGACTTAGGAAGTGTATCCCCATATGAAACAATGGGGCTGCGTTAGGAGCTGAACGCTGCTTTTTTGCAGGTGTTAGGTTTTTTTTCAGCTCAAACTGCACCATTGTTTTCTATGGGGGAATCGTGCACGAGCACGTTTTTGAAGCTGGCCGCGCCCGTAAGCACCGCTGGTATTTAGAGTTGCAGTGGCGGTAAATATGCTATACGCTCCCTTTTTGGAGCCTAACGCAACCCTTCTGTAAACTCTAAATACCAGCGGTATTTAAAAGGTGCGGGGGGAAAAAAGCCAGCGTTAGCTACGCGGGTCGTTACCGACAACTCTAAATCTAGCCGTAAGAAAGTAAAACATTTCCCCAACTATTATCTGATTAGAAAAAAAAAGGAACATGAAGGAATGCACTAAACACATTCCTTGCACTTCCCTCAAATCATGGGTGCTGCCAATATGGAACCTAAGTTACACTGCTGGTATCTGAAGAAGAGATACTGCTCATGTGCAAACAAGTCAGCACTGAAATGCAGTGACAAACATTTCAACATGGTAGCCCCCATGATTAGAGGGAGGAGGGTAATAACCTTAAAGGACCAGTCAACACAGTAGATTTGCATAATCAACAAATGCAAGATAACAAGAAAATGCAATAGCACTTAATCTGAACTTCAAATGAGTAGTAGATTTTTTTTTCTGACAATTTTAAAAGTTATGTCTTTTTCCACTCCTCCTTTACCATGTGACAGCCATCAGCCAATCACAAATGCATACACGTACCATGTGACAGCCATCAGCAAATCACAAATGCATACACTCTTATTCTGTGAATGCTTGCACATGCTTATAAAGTTTATTTAGGGCCAGATTACAAGTGGAGCTCTATTTTGCCCTTCCGTTAGAACGCTAATTTTGCTAGAATTAAACTTTTTGCGATCATCAGATTGTGCTGGTATTATGAGTTTAAAGTTAAAAGTTATCCCTCTCGTGCTAATCCGACGAACGCAAATAGCTGACTTCTAGTGCAATTAAACTGTCGTGCAAACAATAACCTATTCCCCCATCGAAGTCAATGGACAATAAAAAGTGGGGAGGCAAAAATAACACCCGACTCGTGCGCAAACTCAATTGCATATTATAATATGCGCAAGTCCAACATAAAAATATGAATATTGCATAAATATGCTTTAACATGTTTTCATCTACCTAACGGCAAAGGGCTCCAATGCACTTATATATTATTATCATTTATTTGTATAGCGCCGCCAAATTCTGTAGCGCTGGTATATGTCAATATATGTATACATATGTATTTATGTTTATATATGTTTATATGTCTGTAAATACATATATAAATACATATGTACACATATATAGACATATAAATATATATACATATCCATCTTTAGACGTGTATATTTATGTATCCCTATGTTAAAGCTCCTTGCCTTCCTTTTTTTTTTCCTAACACCTGAGATCTCATATCTTTGAGACCTTAAAACTTTTTTTGTACATTTTAAAAAATATATTTTTATTAGATAGTTATATTATGAATGTAACTGTACTTTGTAATGTGTTTTGTGACACTTTTTTGACTAGTGAAACAGTTTAACCACAGCTCTGAGGATGTGGTAATGATTCTAGTGTAAACGATTGCGAAAACCTGAGCGCAATCGTTTGTGCTCCACTTGTAATCTAGCCCTTAGTGTTTAATGTTCCTTTAAGTAAACATATAAAATACATCTGATTTTGTCATTATGCTTCCAAAGATCTGTGATTGAAATAGTAAAGCCACAAAACAGTCAAAACAGTTGCATACAAACATTTTACATTTGGACTTCTGATGACTTACCCAATATTTTATCAGCAGTAGTACTTTTAAAGTTATGACTGATGACAAATTGTCTTGGATAGGAGATTGTGTCCAAGACGTTTTATGTAAAAGAGGTGCCTTAAAGGGATATAAACAGTCTGTTTCATTGTTGTAATAAAAAGCACTAAGCAGTGGCTTATACTTAATAATAAACCATTACAATATGTATTATTTATCATTTTTAAAGGATTTTACTTTTATTTTTGTGCAGTGCATAACTTCCTGTCACAGCACTACAAAGGGGCTGAGGTCTCTACAGGAAGGCATATCTAGCTTGATGTAATACATCTTCGTTAGTAACATGATCTGATTTACTAATAAATGAAAGCGGGAGAGACAGGAAATCAGGTTCTGCCCATGCTCAGGAGTGGCAGAATGCAACCTAAGTTCTCAGCATGTCTGCTCCTTTATCTAGCTATAGGCAGGGGCACCAATGAGAATTTCTAAGTGCTCGTTTTGCAAGAAACAAGTTATTTGCTGTTTTTTTTATTTACATACAGAAAGATAAGTGCTCTTCCAGGGATGAATAACAGCTCAGTAGCTTGTTCTATGTAAAGTTACCACCTGGGAGCAGCCTGTTTTAGCCCAGTTGTGCTTTTCACAGAAGAGAACTTTCCTTTAGTATATTAGTCTGATCCTGCCTAGTAAGGTCAGTCCCGCCCTGAAATACCAGGCTATCCTCCTCTGAACAAGGAGCATGGAAACCCCAGATGAACGTCTCAGCCTTCTTTGGGCCTCATCTGCTAAATGCAGCCATATTCCTCTAAGCACATTTGGCAAGGAGTCCACGTCTGGTTACACCATCAACCTTAGGGAGACTTCCCCAGGGTCACATTGCAAATACATACAGAAAGAGAAGCGCTCTACCAAGAATGAACAACAGCTCCGTTGCTTGTTCTGTGGCAACGGCCATATAGCCAATAGGATTGAGCTTGCATTCTATTGGCTGATTGGAACAGCCAATAAAATGCAAGCTCAATCTTATTGGCTGATTGGATCAGCCAATAGGATTGAAGCTCAATCCTATTGGCTGATTGCATCAGCCAATAGGATTTTTTCACCTTTAATTCCGATTGGCTGATAGAATTCTATCAGCCAATCAGAATTCAAGGGACGCCATCTTGGATGACGTCACTTAAAGGAACATTCATTCGGGAAGAAGACTTTGTTTGAAGAGGATGCTCCGCGCCGGATGTCTTGAAGATGGACCCGCTCTGCGCCAGATGGATGAAGATAGAAGATGCCGTCTGGATGAAGACTTCTGTCTATCTGGAAAACCACTTCAGCCGGCTTGGATGAAGACTTCTCCCGGCTTCGTTGAGGACTTCTCCCAGCTTCGTTGAGGATGGATGTCCGGTCTTCAAAACTGTTAGTTGATCTTCGGGGGTTAGTGTTAGGTTTTTTTAAGGGTTTATTGGGTGGGTTTTAGTTTTAGATTAGGGTTTGGGCAATAGAAAAAGAGCTAAATGCCCTTTTAAGGGCAATACCCATCCAAATGCCCTTTTCAGGGCAATGGGTAGCTTAGGTTTTTTTAGTTAAGATTTTATTTGGGGGGTTGGTTGTGTGGGGGGTGGGTTTTACTGTTGGGGGGGTTTGTATTTTTTTACAGGTAAAAGAGCTGATTTCTTTGGGGCAATGCCCCGCAAAAGGCCCTTTTAAGGGCTATTGGTAGTTTATTGTAGGCTAGGGTTTTTTTTTATTTTGGGGGGGCTTTTTTATTTTGATAGGGCTATTAGATTAGGTGTAATTAGTTTAAATATCTGATAATTTCTTTTTTTATTTTGTGTAATTTAGTGTATTTTGTTTTTTTTGTAATTGTATTTAATTAATTTAATTTATTTAATTGTAGTATACGGTTAGGTTTTATTGTAAGACAGGTTAGATTTTATTTTACAGGTAAATTTGTATTTATTTTAACTAGGTAGTTAGTAAATAGTTAATAACTATTTAGTAACTATTCTACCTAGTTAAAATAAATACAAACTTGCCTGTAAAATAAAAATAAACCCTAAGATAGCTACAATGTTACTATTAGTTATATTGTAGCTATCTTAGGGTTTATTTAACAGGTAAGTATTTAGTTTTAAATAGGAATAATTTAGGTAATGATAGTAATTTTTATTTAGATTTATTTTAATTATATTTAAGTTAGGGGGTGTTAGGGTTAGACTTAGGTTTAGGGGTTAATAACTTTAGTATAGTGGCGGCGACGGGGGCGGCAGATTAGGGGTTAATAACTGTAATGTAGGTTGCAGCGATGTTAGGGACAGCAGATTAGGGGTTAATAATATTTAACTAGTGTTTGCGAGGCGGGAGTGCGGCGGTTTAGGGGTTAATATGTTTATGATAGTGGTGGCGATGTCGGGAGCGGCAGATTAGGGGTTAATAATTTTATTTTAGTGTTTGCGATGCGGGAGGGCCTCGGTTTAGGAGTTAATAGTTAGTTTATGGGTGTTAGTGTACTTTTTAGCACTTTAGTTATGAGTTTTATGTTACAGCTTTGTAGCGTAAAACTCATAACTACTGACTTTAGAATGCGTTACGAATCTTGCGGGATAGGCTGTACCGCTCAGTTTTTGGCCTCCCAGAAAAAGCTTGTAATACCGGCGCTATGGAAGTACCATTGAAAAAAAGACTTTATGCAAATTGCGTAAGTTAATTTGCGTTAAGGCCAAAAAAGTGTGCGTTGCCCCTAAACCTGCAAGACTCATAATAGCAGCGGTAGTGAAAAAGCAGCGTTATGAGCCTTAACGCTGCTTTTTCACTCATACCGCAAAACTCGTAATCTAGCCGATAGTTTTTGGGAGTAATAAATATCATGAGGTGGGTTGAGAATAGATGGCATTGCACTTTATCAGGATTCAGGTGACAGAGCAGGATGATACTTTTAGAATGTTATACTGCTTAATGACAATTCAAATGGCTCATTTCTTTCTGTGATTTTTCTCTATACAGGCTGTGACATCAAGCTGCTGGTCAGTCCTAAAGCAAAAGAGGCAACAGATGAAGGTAAACAGTAGTGTGTTATTGTACATTTGTTATACAGCTTCAAACCAATCCACTGTATTCTGAATCCGAGGTAGCTAAGGTATTTGATAGTAGACAGCCCAATGTGTTGATCTAGGCCCATTTTGGCATCTTTCATGCCACTGTTTAGCCGCCAAATGCAATCATATTAAAAAAAAAAAAAAATTTTCATAAACTTTTGGTTTCTTACTGAAATTATTTACACACAACTACTGCAGTCATAAAACAAAGGGTTGTAAAAGTTCTCTAGTTTCCATTTAGTTCAGAAATAGCAGACATGTATGGCTTTGCTTTTGACAATTAGAAGTCCACTAATAGCAACTGCGCACCAAACCGCTGAAATTCCTGGCAGTGAAGGGGTTAATTAGTTAGCTGATAATGGTAATAGTATTTTAATGCAGTAATTACCCTCCCACCTGCCACTTCCCACCTTCCTGATCCCTCCCAAACAGCTCTCCTCCCCATACCCTCACTTCTGACCACCGTCTTAGGTCCTGGCAGACAGTCTGCCAGTATTAAGTTTTAGTTGTTTTTTTTAAAATAAATAAATTATATATATATTTATCTATGTATTTTCTTCTGTGTAGGATCCCCCTTACCTTCCCCCCTCACTGATTCCTCCCAAACAGCTCTCTAACCCTCCCCCTTTCAATGGTGTCCGCCATCTTAGGTACTGGCAGCTGTCTGCCAGTACGCAGTTTATATATTTGTATTTATTTATTATTTTATATGTTTTTCTGTAGTGTAGCGCCCCCCCCCCCCAACTTCAGAGCTAATATAGGGTTCCCCCACCTGGATTCATAATTTTTCAGTAGTACCGTCCTTTCCCTCCCTCTCCCATCCACACTTAATTTTCTGTAGTTTAGGGCCCAGTATTGATGACAATTGACTCTTCCCCAGCTGCGGTGCAAAAGGCTTATGTACATATGCTCCTTATACAGTCAAATCTTTCATCAAATCAGTAGCAACTTATAGTAGAAGCCTTATTGCTAATACACGTGTACTGCAAAATAATTCTACTTAAAACTGATGCATTCCAATTTTGAGTTGTAGGTCCCTTTAAAGCCATTTCTTCTAGCTGAGAATGAATACTTCACCTTACAAAAGCAGATCACGGTGGGCAGCATTGCCTTATCTTTGTTAGGCTTATAGCAAAATCTAAGAAATATTTAAAACAGAATATGATCTCACTTGTGGCCAAGAACAGTTCTTACTGCTGATTCTGAAGCATTGTTACCAGGACTGGACCATGCCCAGCTCTTTCTCTGGACTATAGCAAACAGATTTATTACACATCTATCTCAAATGGACACTATTGTCCCAAAGACCAACACTGGCTCAGGTAATGTGCCAGCTAATTCCTTCATATGAGCTGCTTCTTATTTCAAAATGTTCTTTGTCTTTTTCACAATATCAGGACCTTGTGTTCTTCGCTGCTGACTGACTGTACTGATAAAGTGCCTGTTATGATCTTCACCGATGTGTTCTCAAACAAACAAAAAAATAGCACAAATTGTCTTAGGTTTAGGCTACTTTCCTCAATTCCATAACATGTATTTGAAGGTTTGATTTCTGCTTATCTTTCCTATCAGACCTTGACTTATTTTCTAAAAATGAGACCCATGCTGGCTGAATTAGATCTGTTGTAGCTAATTTGTTTCTTCAAAAAAATAACCTTATATAGTATTTCTCCATTACAGAACCATTACTTCATATCATCTATACCACAACCTCACACCACCTTGGTTTAGAAAATTTAAAGAGCTTTTCACTAAACAAAAAGTAGAAAATATATCACATTTGCTAACAAGCAGCAATATTTTGGAAATCAGATAAAAATTAAGTGCTAGATTACAAGTGGAGCGTTAAATTATCACGCAGGCGCACAATAAATAACCAGCTATTACAAGTGGCTGGTTATTGCTACAGCCAACTCAGTGCTCAGAAAATTAACCAGATTTCTGGTTAATTTTTTAAATGTGCCCCAAATGCACTTAAAGTAGCATTTTTTTAAATACAAAAACAGCTGCAGTTTTAGGGCTTTTAAGTTGGCGGGAGTGGGGTGTTAGAAAAAAAAAACCAGTACTGAAAAGTTCCTTTACATTGCAATCTATGGGAACTGTGTGTTCCCACTAAATATACATGTATATGATTATATACATATATATTTATGTGTTAATATGTTTATATACTAAAAACAATAGATTTGCAGAAGAGTTTTTGCCACTTGTACCTATAGTACAGCACTGTAATACTGTGTTCAGCAATTTTTTTTTTACAGTTTACTGTACTGGCCCTTTAAGTAAGTAAACAAATAGCAAATGATATTGATGCTAACAGGAAGTGTATTTCTGTGTGCATGTTAAAAAAAAATCCTTTTTATATGCAGCAAAGAAAACAAATAACTGCTCACTGGCTGATAAACAACACTCACTGCCTTATTCATGAATAGTGGCATGTCTCACAAGTAGGGTTGCCAGCAATGATGTGGCCCCCTTGGCTGCTAGAGGTACACACCCAGCAATGATTGAACACCCCCATGGTTTTCCTGTAACACATATAATAGAAAATGCACAGTGTAACTTCTTTTTGAGCCATATTTCGGATCTTTTCCAGATAAGCCCTGCCACTAATGCAAAAAGTGCACACGCGAAAAGTTAAGCCCCGCCACTTTTGCCAGCTCCAATTTAATGCACGCACGCAGTGACTTTAGAGCCGTGGGAAGTGTTTATTGGAGGGTTCAGGGTTGTATTCGGTTTGCTACCTGCACACACGTCTGTGTAGCTTGTAATCCCTAATAACCTGTAGCTAGCTACCCGAGCCAATGCCCTACTCCTTTTAGAAAAGAAACTGTCACAATTGCGATCAGCTGGGGCCCGTTAAACCAGCTGGTTGCCAAAGAGGTCAGAAAATCGCTAGGTATAGCGTTGCAATTCTCCCTAGCAACCTATGGGTTAATCGGTTGCCGAGTTGACCGCATTTTTTTTTTACAGTTTCTTTTCTAAATATGATTGTGTGCTGCTCGAGTTGTTGCCGTAAAGTCTGTGTTGAGTTTGACATATATCTGCCTGCATAATGTATTGTGATCAAGAAATGTGCACAACATAGTGGCGGGGGTTAACTTTTTGGCGGGGCTTATCTGGAAAAGATCCCATATTTCTAATCCATAAAGGCCAAGAAGGCCCTTTACATTTAGCTTACCAGGGTCTTTAAAAATACTGGACATTTTACTGGACTGGATTTGGATCTTTTCCAGATAAGCCCCGCCAAAAAGTTAAGCCCCGCCGCAACAAATATGAAAAAAAAAAAAAAGATATTAAACTTGTACATTTATTGTTTATTGAACAGGAACAGTGTGAAATGAAACTTGTACTTGAAACTTGTACTTGTAAAATTAAATTAAACTTGTACTAAACTGTAACTTATATTGTTATTTTGTATTGTAGTTTAATTTTTTTCGCTGCATTGAAACTTTGTACTTTTATTTTTTATCGGTGCATTGAAACTTTGTACTTTTATTTTTCATTGAAACTTGTTTTGGATCTTTTCCAGAGGGTGAAATTGGGACAGGTCTTTATTTTTTATTTAAGAGGGTGAAATTGGGACAGGTCATTGATAATTCGCATGAAAAGGTCCGTATTTCGGTACCTTTGCCTCCAAACGAACTCACACAAGTAGCTGTCCACTAAAGATCTGTGTGTGCCGCATTGGCGCTTATTCTGCATCTTGTAGACATGCCAGAAAGATTCAATGGTTTGTGTGTGAGCTCCAGTCGTTGGATCCACAAAGTTTTCACTATGATTAACCGTTTGATGAGTATAATTCATTGAAAGAATAGTTTCAATTCCTTTGTATGATGGCCACATATCGGAAATGATGATTGAGCCGGGAGCTATGCAGGCCTGTATTGTGTGCATCAGAGTGTCCGCAGTTCGATCTGGAACTGCATACATGAACACTTCTTTACTCTCCCTGCAGATCCCTCCGAAAATCCACTGCTGGGGAAGGACTCTCCCTGCATTGTTTTTACGGCGAGATATTAGCGTTTCATCGATCTCGACGTGTAGACCTGGCCCACCGACAATAGTTGGATTCTGCAAAAGACGCCAGGCACAAATTTCGCGAAGAAAGTTCTTCCAGTCAACAGCGGTCGTGTGGCCAATAGATAATTCCTCAGAGCAGAATTTCATACTTGTCAGATTTTTAGACCAGCAATAAATAAATAGAATTACTGTCCTGAACTCCATCCTAGACCGTTCCAGCCAAGTTCCCTTTCTAAGAGCGATTTCTTGACGACACTGTCGTGCATTACACCTCCACCTGTCAGAAACAGTGGAAAGTGTCATTTGGTGGCCATTGTTGCATAAACGTTGCTGATGGATCACTCCGTGTGTTTGCAAAAAAAGTATTGCCGTCTCCTTGTCATGAACGACAGTCGAAAGCGTAAGAAAGTTCATAGTTTCACTCATTTTCATAGTTTTTATTGCAATGTAATACGTCAGCTGACAAAAGTGGCGGGGCTTAACTTTTGGCGCATGCACTGTTTGCATTATTGGCGGGGCTTATCTGGAAAAGATCCCTGGATTTTACTGGACAGCCTGCTAAAATACTGGACTGTCCGGTTGAATACTGGACACCTGGCAACCCTACTCACAAGCATAAAAAACGATTTTTATTGCTGATTACATTTACAGCATTCATTTTAGGGCTTAAATATAATATAATATTGCATATAATATATATATATATATATATATATTAAATATATATACTGTATATTACATTACTAATGTCAATTTTGAAAGGGGCATGAAACTCATTTACTCCTCAATAACTTATATTATGTAACTGGATTCCTTTTACAACTATTTCTTGAGGAACAGAACCCTGAGGGCTACCTGTATATTTTGTAATAGTGCTCATTGTGTCTGTAATGTAGTTTGATATTTTTCATATCCCTCTGCAGCTTCCTGATGGCTTTTTTGGACACTTTTACTCGGTCTGTGAGCATGTAAGTCCAGTGCTAGCCTGGGGATTTTTAGGACCTAGAAACCCGCTTCATGATCTTTGCTGCTTTTGTAAGGTATATTATATTGTAATACTAAAATGTTATTTGTGTTTGAATTGTAGCTGGAAAACAGTTTAAGATTTTAAAAGTGTCTTAACACATGAATATCCATTTAAGGGGCATGAAACTCAAAATAAGAATATCATGATTCAGATAGAGCATACAATTTTAAGAGACATTTACATCTATTGTCAAATTGCCTTTGTTCTTTAGGTATACGTTGTTGAAAAACATCGCTCAGGAGCAGCAATGCACTACTAAGAGCTAGCTCTATATCTCTTGTCATTGGCTCACCAGGTGTGTTTAGTTAGGTCCCAGTAATACATTGCTGCTATGGAGCTGACTTTAACTATGTGTTTAACCTCTTTGCAGGGGTTAAAACTTAGTTGTATGCAAGCAACAGTGCAATAACAAAATACTCTGACAGATTACAGCATTTTCTTTTTTTCAGTTTTGTGTTCCTTTAAGTCTGATGCTTTCACCCTATAAAATAAACTCAGGTATTTCAGAAAGTGCTGACCTGGTTTTATTTTAAAGCAACTCCTGTCTTCATCGACTTTACAAAACATACGCTAAGCGCAGCGTGAAAACAAAATTGGCCACCGAGAGCCGAACAGGAAATATCAGCCCCTCTGGAATTAAACATAAATATTTTTATATATTTCTGCCAGTATTTGTTTAAGTACATTTTCACATACTGGGAATAAATTCTGAAGAGTATTTATATTTAAAAATATATATCATTCTCAGTAAATGTAAAACAGGCTATAACTTTTTTTTTTTGCATTTTTATTTTCAGTCCGGTTATATTTAAAATATAAATCTTTGCCTGCAAAAAAAAAAAAAAGCGGAAAAAAAGAACAAAGTGGTAGGAGGTACTTACTACTAATTATGAACTAGATTTAAAGGGACACTAAACCCAAATTTTTTCTTTCATGTTTCAGATAGAGCATGCAATTTTAAGCAACTTTCTAATTTACTCCTATTATCAATTTTTCTTCGTTCTCTTGCTATCTTTATTTAAAAAGCAGGAATGTGATGAATAAGAGTCGGCCCATTTTTGGCTGAGAACCTGGGTTATGCTTGCTTATTGGTGGGTAAATGTAAGCCTCCAATAAGCAAGCACTATCCATTGTACTGAACTTAAAATGGGCTGGCTGCTAAGATTTACATTCCTGCTTTTAAAATAAAGATAGCAAGAGAACAAAGAAAAATTGATAATAGGAGTAAAATAGAAAGTTGATTAAAATTGCATGCTCTATCTGAATCATGAAAGAAAACATTTGGGTTAAGTGTCCCTTTAATTGCAAGTAAATCTTATCACCAATCTTCCCAATAACAATCTGCATTGATTTAGATTACAACTTTTGTTAAATAAAAACTTTTAAAGGGATATCAAAGTAATTGTTTTTAAATGCATGTGTTACCAACAACTTACTTGTTATAACATCTATTGGAAATTGCTCCTAACATATTGTAGCAATTTAAAGGGATACTATAGAGCATGCAATTTTAAGCAACTTTCTAATTTACTCCTATTATAAATTATTCTTCGTTCTCTTGCTATCTTTATTTAAAAAGCAGGAATGTCAAGCTTAGGAGCCGGCCCATTTTTAGTTCAGAACCTGGGTTACGCTTGCTTATTGGTTAGCCAAATGTAGCCACCAATATGCAAGCACTATCTAGGGTGCTGAACCTAAAATGGGCAGGCTCATAAGCTTTACATTACTGCTTTTTAAATAAAGATAACAAGAGAACGAAGACAAATTGATAATAGGAGTAAATTAGAACATTGCTTAAAATTGCATGCTCTATCTGAGCCATGAAAGAAAAAAAATTGGGTTAAGTATCCCTTTAAGGAGCTGGATTTGCTCATTGAAGCCAACACCCACAATACAAATGCCAATACCTAAGTATTGGCATTGTGCATAGAGAGAGATAAGATAAGCAGGTCGGTTCTTCCTACATCCTTGAATAGGCATGTTGTTGAAAACAATGGATTTTGGTTTCAATCAACAAAACTAGCTATTTGAAAAGAGTAATCAATCACCCAACCATTTTCAGTCACTGATAATACATTTAAGTGAAAACAAATTGTATAGTATGGTGTTTTTTATGAATTGTATTAAAATATTTATTGATTTATGTGTAAAATATTGATGCTGGATTTTGAAATTTATATATAATGAAATATTGATCATAAGCAGTTTTTTTATCACCTGTGATATTCTAGCTAGAACATCTGACTCTCCGTTTTTAACAAATCAGTTAAAATGTAATAACCCACACCAAGCTCAGATAAACAAAACTAAATGATATAGATAAAAGATTGATATGACTAATAACAGGTTTGTTTTTCTATTTAGGATCAGACTCTGTCTTTCTTGAAAGAGATCTTTGACTTTGAAAAGGTTCGCTATTCAAACACAGAAAGTTTGTCAGAAGACATCTTACAAACCCTGCACTGTCGTATTGAGGTGATGGCGGCTTATTTGGGAGCGGAGTCTGTCAAAACCAGTCGTTCTTTGCACTCACAATGTAAAAGCACAATAACATAATTTTTATTTAAAAGTTTTGTTTAATAGAGAACATGGCTGATTCTATACTGACAGGCAAAGAAGCCCACTGACTATGTGCCAAACTGGCCAAGCAACGCTGTATAATATATATAATTACGCCCTAAAGCTGCGTTTATTTCAACAACAAAATGCTCGAAATCATATTTGTCTAAATGCTGTGCCTCTTATGCTATCTCTTTCTTTCTGTCACAAGATTTTACTACTGTAAAACATATATATATATATATATATACACAAAAAACTTGCTAAAATATCTAATCAACCCAGGCCGTGGCAAATACAAAGGTGTGCAATTTATATATGTCAATGCCACAGATATGTAGAAATGAGGGGTATTTTATATATATATATATATATATATATATATATATATAATATTTATATATATATATATATATATATACACACACACACACACTATATATATATATATATATATATATATATATATATATATAGCCGTGGAGACAAGATGATTGGTTTTACACAGCTCACAGCTTTAGAGCCTGCCACCCTTAATGGGATGCATTAGCAAAATGATTTTCACATTTATGCTTGGCTGCCAGGCAATGCAGCACTCAGGCCCAGCACTCACTTTCTCTCCCTCCCCTTGCACAGAAATGGCCTGTTCCAGTATGCAAGAGACAACTCTCTGCATTCAGGAAAAACAGCAACAACTGGCATAAGTCTGACAGTGGAGTTGCAGGTCTAGAGGTATGATCTGAGGGTATTTGGATGACAGAGGGGCTGCAGGACCATGAATGTGAGTTGAGGTCTGATGTGAGCTTGGGGCTGACAGAGGGGCTGCAGGGCTTGAAATCTGATCTGAGGTCTGGTGTGGACATGTGACTGAGGAAAGGAATTGCCTTGGGGTCAGATATGAAGGCTGATATGGACATGTGGTTTATGGAGGGGCTGCAGGTCCTTGGGGATTGATCTGAGGTCTGATGTAGTATGTGGCTGACAGATTTGGCAAGAGGTCTGGTGTGGGTATATAGCTGACAGAGAGGTTGCAGGTCCATAGGTATTTTATGAGGTCTGAGGTGGCACAGGATTAAACACAAATCATAAAGACAGACACAGTTAAAAGTAGCCAAGGATAATACACAAACATAACTATATTGTAATTGGCTTTGATGCTGTTGTTTAACACCTGAATAATAACATAAAGAGATGTGCGCATATATATTGTTTTTTTAGAAAATGATTTGAGCAAAGAGGCCTACATATGTTTATAGAAGCGATAAAATGCACTATAAAAACATCTGCTGATTATGCTGTACTCAGGAAGGTTGTGATGAATAAAATGACCAAGAAATGCTGTTGTATATAAATGTACTGTAAATATGCACGTAATTTGTTTACAGACACACATAGAACTAGATACAAATGGTTGCACTGTGTGAGAGGAAGCGGTAAAAGTTACGCAGCTATTTTATATTAATTATATCAAATTGCCAAAAATATAATTCACATAACTAAATCATTTAAAATGACAAACTGAAGATATTTACAATATTGATATACACCTTGTTGTAAAGCTGCAGAATGCGGACAATAAATTATAATAGGGAGATAGGCGTATCTTTGTAAAGTGCCTCACACTTTGTGTATTTTTCAAATTCAAAGCCATTCCAATTCATTAGAAAACTGCTGAGAAACCCATGGAAAAGCTTACAATACACCATTGTTTTTAATAGTTCTTCAGATATTTAGATAGATTTTTTTTGTTATATCGTTTACGTATTATGATGGGTTTTACGTATCCAAATTCTAATTTATTAGAATGTCCTAGAAAATGAAGCAAAAATAAAAATCCAGATGGATAGGAATTGGGGGCAATATTGTAGACTTCAGTATACATTAGGCCATTTTCAAGAAGAGTTATTTGGACACTTGAAGGGATATGAAATTTTGCTTTCATTATTCAGATAAAGCCTGCAATTTTAAACAACTTTTTATTTGACTTCTATTTTCAATTTGTATTTGTTCTCTTGGTATCTTTTGTTAAAAAGCAGGGATGTATGCTTAGGAGCTGGACCATTTCTTGAGCATTATATGGCAGCAGAATGTTATCCATTTGAAAGAGCACTAGATGGCAGCACTATTTCCTGCCATGTAGTGTTCCAGGTGCATACCTAGGTATTTCATCAACACAGAATATCAGGTGTGAATAGAAGTAAATTGGAAACTTTTTTTAAATGGTATTATCTGTCTGAGTCACAAAATATTTTTGGGGGGTTCCATGTCCCTTTAAAATAACAGCAACCACTGTTCAACACTCCCTACAAAGCCTAACAATACTTTTATATTTGCTCTACAGAATGTGGAAATAATTTTGGTGCCCTTAGTTATAGGAGCTCTCTGTAATTTTCTTAGGAATTCCAAGTTGCAAACAATATAATTATACACAGTAAGGTGCTGTTAGAGTTAGTAGTAGAATGACCCCATGGTTTGCGTTTCATAAAGTTAAAGGACCAGTCAACACAGTAGATTTGCATAATCAACAAATGCAAGATAACAAGACAATGCAATAGCACTTAGTCTGAACTTCAAATGAGTAGTAGATTTTTTTTCGGACAATTTTAAAAGTTATTTTTTTTTCACTCCCCCTGCACCATGTGACAGCCATCAGTCAATCACAAATGCATACTTGTACCATGTGACAGCCATCAGACATTCACAAATGCATACACGTACCATGTGACAGCCCTCAGCCATTCACAAACGCATACACACTTATTCTTGCACATGCTCAGTAGGAGCTGGTGACTCAAAAAGTTTAAATATAAAAAGACTGTGCACATTTTGTTAATAGAAGTAAATTGGAAAGTTGTTTAAAATGGCATGCTCTATCTGAATAATGAAAGTTTATTTTTGATTGAGTGTCCCTTTAAACACTGCATTGATAGCAAGCTTTTGTAGTAAAGAAAATGACAAAGGTAATAGAATTACATTTGAATTGAGAAAAAGATGGCATTAGGCAAATAAGGAACCTTTATTAAATTTAAAAAATAGATTTTTTTGAAGCTATGGTGCTGAAATTCTGCCCTTTACAACTTGCATTTTAAATAGTAACTGCACTTGCAAGCACATAAGATGCTATATTTTATTAAAATACGCAGGCACGGCTCAGGACTTCTAGGAACAAATATTATATACCTATATCTTCCATAAGTGAATACTCATTTAACAGGGATCCTGATGCAGTATTTCGGATCATATACAGGAAGATGGATTTGTTTTTTTGCTGCACTATATCCATATATGTAACAATGAAGAACAAAAAATCTGGAACAAAATACTCGTCTTACCATAGGGAACAATATAAATCATATTAAATGTTCATTGAACATGTATAAAAGAATATAGGGAAAATATAACGTTTGGACATTTTTAGCTTGATATTCAATTCCTTGTGATTATTTTATATTTACTTTGGAAATCATGAAACACTAGCTAGACAACATTGTCTTTCACAATCTACGCACTGGCTATTAAACTCACAACAATGCTGTTTTAGTCTTGCTAATGAATAAATGTTAATTAATAATAAAAAATGTTTTATCTGCACTAAATATTTATTGTTGAAAATAACTGACTGCTAACATGCAATATATTAGAGTGACATACCAGAATTTACTTTTTTTTATGATGATAATTTAATTTTATGTAATGCAATATACAACTGGTGTGAAATAGTTCTAAAAGCAATACAACTTTGTTGTAATATATGCATATGCTTTCTATGTCACCAATCACATTCTGTACGCATGCATTCACAGTTACAATGTATCAGATCATTTATTATACAATTAATATAACACATTTGATAAACATTAAGAAACAAAACACATGATACACTGATATCTATTGCTTGTGTTATGTATAGCAGAGTTGCATATACTACCCTCATTGTGTAATGGAAAGCAGTAAGAAAGTACCATCGTTAAAATAACATTGGTCTATAGGCATAACATACGCCCCGCAGGCACATTATATATAAATGTATAATTATAAGCAACTTAGAAAATGAACCTAAACATGCAGAAAACCTGCAGATTGGGCTAAGATTTATTTTTGTATTTAGCCATGGCTGGTAGAAAGGAAATAATCTTTTAATAAAGCTGCATTAAACTGAAAATATAATCCCCAATCAATAAATATGGAAAATAAAATAATATTGTAATATAGATTATTTATTTTGCATCATTTTTAAACTTTTTTCCAGATATGCTTTGGTATTCTTAAAGGGACATGAGACCCCATAATCTTTCTTTCATAATTCAGATAGAACATGCACTTTCCAATTTACTTTTATTATCAAATTTGCTTCATTCTCTTGGTAAGCTTTGTTAAAGGAGCAGCAATGCACTAGTGGGAGATAGCTGAGATCATTGGGTGCATATATGGGCAGCCAACAATCGGCAGCTAGCTCCCAGTAGTGCATTGTTGCTCCAGAGGCTACATAGTTATGCTTTTTAACAAAGGATACCAAGTGAACAAAGCAAATTAGATAATAGAAGTAAACTGAAAACCTGTTTAAAACTACATTCTCTGTCTAAACCATGAAAGTTTAATTTTGACTTTACTGTCCCTTTAAAAGGGCATGACACCCAAAAATTTTATTTCATGATTCAGATAGAGAATACAATTTTAAACAACTTTCCAATTTACTTCTATTATTAAATTTGCTTCCTTCTCTTGTTTTCCTTTGCTGAAATGTTTATCTAGGCAAGCTCTGGAGCAGCAGAGAACCTAGGTTCTAGCTGTTGATTGGTGGCTGAATATATATATATTGATTGTGATTGGCTAACCCATGCATTCCGTTAGAAACCATTAGTTCATTACTTTTCCTTCCGCAAATGATACCAAGAGAATTAAACATATTAGATAATAGAAGTATATTAGAAAGTTGCTTAAAATTATATTCTCTATCTTAATCATGAAAGAAAAAAAACTGGGTTTCATTTCGCTTTAAGTATAATTTTCTTAAGAAATTCTTCTTAAAAGCGATTGGTTAGATCAGAGGAAAGGCTTGTTAACATCTGTTCCTGATTGGTCAAGAGAAGGAGAACAGAAAACATAATTTATGTAAGAACTTACCTGATAAATTCATTTCTTTCATATTAGCAAGAGTCCATGAGCTAGTGACGTATGGGATATACATTCCTACCAGGAGGGGCAAAGTTTCCCAAACCTCAAAATGCCTATAAATACACCCCTCACCACACCCACAATTCAGTTTAACGAATAGCCAAGAAGTGGGGTGATAAAAAAGTGCGAAAGCATATAAAATAAGGAATTGGAATAATTGTGCTTTATACAAAATCATAACCACCACAAAAAAAGGGCGGGCCTCATGGACTCTTGCTAATATGAAAGAAATGAATTTATCAGGTAAGTTCTTACATAAATTATGTTTTCTTTCATGTAATTAGCAAGAGTCCATGAGCTAGTGACGTATGGGATAATGACAACCCAAGATGTGGATCTTTCCACACAAGAGTCACTAGAGAGGGAGGGATAAAATAAAGACAGCCAATTCCTGCTGAAAATAATCCACACCCAAAAATAAAGTTTAACGAAAAACATAAGCAGAAGATTCAAACTGAAACCGCTGCCTGAAGTACTTTTCTACCAAAAACTGCTTCAGAAGAAGAAAATACATCAAAATGGTAGAATTTAGTAAAAGTATGCAAAGAGGACCAAGTTGCTGCTTTGCAAATCTGGTCAACCGAAGCTTCATTCCTAAATGCCCAGGAAGTAGAAACTGACCTAGTAGAATGAGCTGTAATTCTCTGAGGCGGAGTTTTACCCGACTCAACATAGGCAAGATGAATTAAAGATTTCAACCAAGATGCCAAAGAAATGGCAGAAGCTTTCTGGCCTTTTCTAGAACCGGAAAAGATAACAAATAAACTAGAAGTCTTACGGAAAGATTTCGTAGCTTCAACATAATATTTCAAAGCTCTAACAACGTCCAAAGAATGCAACGATTTCTCCTTAGAATTCTTAGGATTAGGACATAATGAAGGAACCACAATTTCTCTACTAATGTTGTTGGAATTCACAACTTTAGGTAAAAATTCAAAAGAAGTTCGCAACACCGCCTTATCCTGATGAAAAATCAGAAAAGGAGACTCACAACAAAGAGCAGATAATTCAGAAACTCTTCTGGCAGAAGAGATGGCCAAAAGGAACAAAACTTTCCAAGAAAGTAATTTAATGTCCAATGAATGCATAGGTTCAAACGGAGGAGCTTGAAGAGCTCCCAGAACCAAATTCAAACTCCAAGGAGGAGAAATTGACTTAATAACAGGTTTTATACGAACCAAAGCTTGTACAAAACAATGAATATCAGGAAGAATAGCAATCTTTCTGTGAAAAAGAACAGAAAGAGCAGAGATTTGTCCTTTCAAAGAACTTGCGGACAAACCCTTATCTAAACCATCCTGAAGAAACTGTAAAATTCTCGGTATTCTAAAAGAATGCCAAGAAAAATGATGAGAAAGACACCAAGAAATATAAGTCTTCCAGACTCTATAATATATCTCTCGAGATACAGATTTACGAGCCTGTAACATAGTATTAATCACAGAGTCAGAGAAACCTCTTTGTCCAAGAATCAAGCGTTCAATCTCCATACCTTTAAATTTAAGGATTTCAGATCCTGATGGAAAAAAGGACCTTGTGACAGAAGGTCTGGTCTTAATGGAAGAATCCACGGTTGGCAAGAGGCCATCCGGACAAGATCCGCATACCAAAACCTGTGAGGCCATGCCGGAGCTACCAGCAGAACAAACGAGCATTCCTTTAGAATCTTGGAGATTACTCTTGGAAGAAGAACTAGAGGCGGAAAGATATAGGCAGGATGATACTTCCAAGGAAGTGATAATGCATCCACTGCCTCCGCCTGAGGATCCCGGGATCTGGACAGATACCTGGGAAGTTTCTTGTATAGATGGGACACCATCAGATCTATTTCTGGAAGTTCCCACATTTGAACAATCTGAAGAAATACCTCTGGGTGAAGAGACCATTCGCCCGGATGCAACGTTTGGCGACTGAGATAATCCGCTTCCCAATTGTCTATACCTGGGATATGAACCGCAGAGATTAGACAGGAGCTGGATTCCGCCCAAACCAAAATTCGAGATACTTCTTTCATAGCCAGAGGACTGTGAGTCCCTCCTTGATGATTGATGTATGCCACAGTTGTGACATTGTCTGTCTGAAAACAAATGAACGATTCTCTCTTCAGAAGAGGCCAAAACTGAAGAGCTCTGAAAATTGCACGGAGTTCCAAAATATTGATCGGTAATCTCACCTCCTGAGATTCCCAAACTCCTTGTGCCGTCAGAGATCCCCACACAGCTCCCCAACCTGTAAGACTTGCATCTGTTGAAATTACAGTCCAGGTCGGAAGCACAAAAGAAGCCCCCTGAATTAAACGATGGTGATCTGTCCACCATGTTAGAGAGTGTCGAACAATTGGTTTTAAAGATATTAATTGAGATATCTTCGTGTAATCCTTGCACCATTGCTTCAGCATACAGAGCTGAAGAGGTCGCATGTGAAAACGAGCAAAGGGGATCGCGTCCGATGCAGCAGTCATAAGACCTAGAATTTCCATGCATAAGGCTACCGAAGGGAATGATTGTGACTGAAGGTTTTGACAAGCTGCAATCAATTTTAGACGTCTCTTGTCTGTTAAAGACAGAGTCATGGACACTGAATCCATCTGGAAACCCAGAAAAGTTACCCTTGTCTGAGGAATCAAAGAACTTTTTGGTAAATTGATCCTCCAACCATGATCTTGAAGAAACAACACAAGTCGATTCGTATGAGATTCTGCTAAATGTAAAGACTGAGCAAGTACCAAGATATCGTCCAAATAAGGAAATACCACAATACCCTGTTCTCTGATTACAGACAGAAGGGCACCGAGAACCTTTGTAAAAATTCTTGGAGCTGTAGCTAGGCCAAACGGCAGAGCCACAAACTGGTAATGCTTGTCCAGAAAAGAGAATCTCAGGAACTGATAATGATCTGGATGAATCGGAATATGCAGATATGCATCCTGTAAATCTATTGTGGACATATAATTCCCTTGCTGAACAAAAGGCAAGATAGTCCTTACAGTTACCATCTTGAACGTTGGTATTCTTACATAACGATTCAATATTTTTAGATCCAGAACTGGTCTGAAGGAATTCTCCTTCTTTGGTACAATGAAGAGATTTGAATAAAACCCCATCCCCTGTTCCGGAACTGGAACTGGCATAATTACTCCAGTCAACTCTAGATCTGAAACACATTTCAGAAATGCTTGAGCTTTTACTGGATTTACTGGGACACGGGAAAGAAAAAATCTCTTTGCAGGAGGTGTCATCTTGAAACCAATTCTGTACCCTTCTGAAACAATGCTCTGAATCCAAAGATTGTGAACAGAATTGATCCAAATTTCCTTGAAAAAACGTAACCTGTCCCCTACCAGCTGAGCTGGAATGAGGGCCGCACCTTCATGTGGACTTAGAAGCAGGCTTTGCCTTTCTAGCTGGCTTGGATTTATTCCAGACTGGAGATGGTTTCCAAACTGAAACTGCTCCTGAGGATGAAGGATCAGGCTTTTGTTCTTTGTTGAAACGAAAGGAACGAAAACGATTATTAGCCCTGCTTTTACCTTTAGATTTTTTATCCTGTGGTAAAAAAGTTCTTTTCCCACCAGTAACAGTTGAAATAATGGAATCCAACTGAGAACCAAATAATTTGTTACCCTGGAAAGAAATGGAAAGTAAAGTTGATTTAGAAGCCATATCAGCATTCCAAGTTTTAAGCCATAAAGCTCTTCTAGCTAAAATAGCTAGAGACATAAACCTGACATCAACTCTGATAATATCAAAAATGGCATCACAGATAAAATTATTAGCATGCTGTAGAAGAATAATAATATCATGAGAATCATGATGTGTTACTTGTTGCGCTAAAGTTTCCAACCAGAAAGTTGAAGCTGCAGCAACATCAGCCAAAGATATAGCAGGTCTAAGAAGATTACCTGAACACAGATAAGCTTTTCTTAGAAAGGATTCAATTTTCCTATCTAAAGGATCCTTAAACGAAGTACCATCTGACGTAGGAATAGTAGTACGTTTAGCAAGGGTAGAAATAGCCCCATCAACTTTAGGGATTTTGTCCCAAAATTCTAATCTGTCAGACGGCACAGGATATAATTGCTTAAAACGTTTAGAAGGAGTAAATGAATTACCCAATTTATCCCATTCTTTGGAAATTACTGCAGAAATAGCATTAGGAACAGGAAAAACTTCTGGAATAACCACAGGAGCTTTAAATACCTTATCCAAACGTTTAGAATTAGTATCAAGAGGACCAGAATCCTCTATTTCTAAAGCAATTAGTACTTCTTTAAGTAAAGAACGAATAAATTCCATTTTAAATAAATATGAAGATTTATCAGCATCAACCTCTGAGACAGAATCCTCTGAACCAGAAGAGTCATCAGAATCAGAATGATGATGTTCATTTAAAAATTCATCTGTAGGGAGAGAAGTTTTAAAAGATTTTTTACGTTTACTAGAAGGAGAAATAACAGACATAGCCTTCTTTATGGATTCAGAAACAAAATCTCTTATATTATCAGGAACATTCTGCACCTTAGATGTTGAAGGAACTGCAACAGGCAATGGTACTTTACTAAAGGAAATATTATCTGCTTTAACAAGTTTGTCATGACAATCAATACAAACAACAGCTGGAGGAATAGCTACCAAAAGTTTACAGCAGATACACTTAGCTTTGGTAGATCCAGCACTAGACAGCGATTTTCCTGTAGTATCTTCTGACTCAGATGCAACGTGAGACATCTTGCAATATGTAAGAGAAAAAACAACATATATATAAAGCAAAATTGATCAAATTCCTTAAATGACAGTTTCAGGAATGGGAAAAAATGCCAAAGAACAAGCTTCTAGCAACCAGAAGCAATGAAAAATGAGACTTAAATAATGTGGAGACAAAAGCGACGCCCATATTTTTTGCGCCAATAAGACGCCCACATTATTTGGAGCCTAAATGCTTTTTGGCGCCAAAATGACGCCACATCCGGAACGCCGACATTTTTGGTGCAAAATAACGTCAAAAAAATGACGCAACTTCCGGCGACACGTATGACGCCGGAAACGGAAATGAATTTTTTGCGCCAAAAATGTCCGCGCCAAAAATGACGCAATAAAATGAAGCATTTTCAGCCCCCGCGAGCCTAACAGCCCACAGGGAAAAAGTCAAATCTTTTAAGGTAAGAAAAAATGATTAAATCAAATGCATTATCCCAAATATGAAACTGACTGTCTGAAAATAAGGAAAGTTGAACATTCTGAGTCAAGGCAAATAAATGTTTGAATACATATATTTAGAACTTTATAAACAAAGTGCCCAACCATAGCTTAGAGTGTCACAGAAAATAAGATTTACTTACCCCAGGACACTCATCTACATGTTTGTAGAAAGCCAAACCAGTACTGAAACGAGAATCAGCAGAGGTAATGGTATATATAAGAGTATATCGTCGATCTGAAAAGGGAGGTAAGAGATGAATCTCTACGACCGATAACAGAGAACCTATGAAATAGACCCCGTAGAAGGAGATCACTGCATTCAAATAGGCAATACTCTCCTCACATCCCTCTGACATTCACTGCACGCTGAGAGGAAAACCGGGCTCCAACTTGCTGCGGAGCGCATATCAACGTAGAATCTAGCACAAACTTACTTCACCACCTCCATCGGAGGCAAAGTTTGTAAAACTGAATTGTGGGTGTGGTGAGGGGTGTATTTATAGGCATTTTGAGGTTTGGGAAACTTTGCCCCTCCTGGTAGGAATGTATATCCCATACGTCACTAGCTCATGGACTCTTGCTAATTACATGAAAGAAACATAGATTCCACCAAGCTTTCATTTTGATGTATCCCTAAACCAGTGTTTCTCAACTACAGCCCTCAAGTACCACCCTAACAAGCCAGATTGTCACGATATCTTAACTAGAGCACAGGTAAAATAATCAGCTGATTGATGAGAGCAGGTTTGTAACCATGGTTACTGATCAGCTGATTACTTCACATGTGCTCTAGTTAAGATATCATGAAAATCTGGCCTGTTAGGGCTACTTGAGAAACAAAAGCCTAAACTACTCTTAATTTACATAATGCCCCTTTAAAAGTGGCACTATGTTCATCTCACAGTCTGAGTAACCAAATGGGTCAGGATTGTGCAATCAAGTAATATTAAAAGCAAGGTGGCAGGATGATGTATGGTTTGTTGGTGATCTTTGTTTAGGAAGATCTCTTAGTTGCACCAGAATGCAAAGTCGTCTTGTTACAGGTACTGGAGTATATGATCATAATGAACAAGGGTAGGTGACTATAACATACATTGGCTGCATTTCTAGCTGTCAGTGCATTGCAGTGCTTATGTGTTTTTCATATGTAGCAACTCTCCTTCAGATACCTCTAGTGGACTGGTCTTCAGGACTCCCTAACAAGTCAGATTTTGAGGATATCTGAACTGGAGCACAGGTGAAATAATCAGCTGATTAGTAAACATGGTTATTTTACCTGCTCTCACCCAAGGTAATCCTGAAAACCTGGCCTGTTGGGGAGGCCTGAGGACAGGTTTGAAAACCAGTGCTCTAGTGTAACCTACGTTTCAAAATGGCAGCACCCATGCCATAATTAGAGAGAGATGTATGAAATGCATTGTGTTTAATATCACTATAAATGTGTTATTCAAATACAGAATTCAAATTTGTTAATGGAAATTAAATAGTAGCATATGAATGAAAGTTAAATGTAAGTCTAAAGGAGTCCGATTTAAAATGTAGTATTCAAATGTCTGACAGAATGCATATAAAGCTGAATATTTGTTCTAAAATGTATATGTAAAACTTTTGCCATTTGAGCATACCTAATAAATAATCACTAATTAAACATAAATATTTAAGGATTGAATCACTGATGCACAGAATTTTTTAAAATTCGAATTCTTTTCTGTTCTGTGCGAATAAAATCGTGTGGCTATTTCTCACGCAGATGTCTATACTAGTCTGCCAGACGTTTCCTTTCTTCTTCAAGAGTCTTCTTCCAATACTTGTTATAACATAAAGAAATGACAGATGTACACCAACTTTAAGCAGGAAATACCATTATTGGTATGGCTGTCACTAGTTTGTGTCATAAACAGGAACAAACATACAAATCCAATCTTTATCGGCTAAAACACAATCTTCTATTTTACTGTACTTTAAAGGGACATCTAAACCTTGTTCATCTTAAAGTCTTACCTTAGATTAAGCTGCAAATAGCCACCTGCACCTTTTTCTATATCATGCAGCAGGAATGGTAAAAAAAGTGATTTTAAAATAAATATTGTTTCTGGCCACTTTGAAATGGCTACCAAGCTCCGCCCACTGATGACATCACGGTCTGGGCTACATATGGCTTTAAAATCACAAAAGGCTCACTAGTTGGATTCAACAAACTTAATTTTATTCAGTAGAGTGCCTAGATCAGTGATGGCGGACCTTGGCTTTCCAAATTTTTTTGAACTACATTTCCCATGATGCTCTTCAGGACTGCAAAGCACCTAAGCATCATGGGAAATGTAGTTCTGAAATATCTAGAATACCAAGGTTTGCCATCGCTGCCCTAGATGTAGCCTAGATGGTAATGTCCATTTCAAAGTGGCCAGAAACAATATTAATTTTAAAATAACTTGTTTACCATTCCTGCTGCATGATCTAGATAGTGGTGCAGGAGGATATTTGCAGCTTAATCTAAGCTAAGACTTTAAAATGACTAAGATGTAGATTGTCCCTTTAAAGTATGCAGGTCAGTTGTTTGTTTCCATCAGTCATTTTAATTTTGTTATTGTTTAAAAAGACAGATAAAGCCTTTACTACCCATTCTCCAGGTTTGCATAACCAACATCCTTTTAGTAATATACTTTAGAACATCTATGTTTGTCTGTTTCTAAGCCCCAGAAGGCTGCCCCTTATCTCAGTGTTCTTTGTAAATCTTGCACAACAGTTAGACAGTGCTAGTGTGCCACATAGATAGTATTGTGTTCATTCCTGTGGAGAATGATAATGGTTATGCAAGAACCAGCACTGATTGGCTAAAATGCAAGATTGTAAAAAGCACTGAGATAAGAGACAGTCTGGAGTGGCTTAGATAGAGATACAAAGTATATTAATATAACAGTGTTGGTTATGAAAACTGGGAAATGGGTAATAAAGGGATTATCTATCTTTTTAAGCAATACCAATTTTTAAGTAGACCGTTGCTTTATAGTGATATAAAAGTTTCCACAATACTCTGTGATAAATATAGGTGTTAAGGTTAAAGTCAGTATTTACCTTGTGTAAAGGTTATTCTTTTGGAAAATTCTGAAAGCACTATGACCTAAAAAAAAAAAAAAAAGTTCCACTTCCTTCCAAATGTTTGATCCTATGTATTACACAGGTACCGACCTTGATTGGTTGCATTTATTTTCCCAGGAAATCCAGAGCCCATACTTATGTACTGTATGGGAACACATATTTAGAGAGCTAAAAAATAAAAATTGGCAGCGTATTTTTCCAGAACAGGATCACCAGACTTAAACAATTTAAATATATGCATTTAGCTTGATCACACAATTACTTTACAATACAATTCTGACTTTATAGCCTTCCAATAGAAATCATGAAATCTTTTGATGTATAAAAACCCAATTGTAAATTTACAATAATGTTTGTTTAATATTAGTTGTCTGCACATTGGCCTATTTGTTTACAACCGGTCTCATCAATTCTGGTACGTAAGACCCACTAACAGGTCAAATTTTTAAAGATATCTGAAACAGAGAATAATCAGGGTCTCAGTAACCATGGTTACCAACCTACTTTTGCTCACGGTAATACTGAAAATTAGACCTGTTAAAATGTCTTTAGGACTGTATGTAAAAAACACATATTTTTCTGCATTTATTAACTTCAGATCACTTATTTCCCATGCAAAATGGGTATAATTTGTAAAACATAATCTTAACAATGAGAGAAAGCTTCTCAGATCTTTTGCTTGAATACACTAATAGGACACTACACATATCCGAGTCAGTGTATTGTGTTTCTCCTGACAGAGAATTCAAATTATCTGCTGGTTACGCTGCTCAATATCATCATGAGAATTATTACCTCAGGTGTATCTCATTTTAGTGTCCCCATAAACAACCAGCTGACATTACCAATGCATGTTGTTGAATTGATAATGACTCACTTATTTATACTCATCGACCAGTGTGGGTAGCAATGTCTCACAAAGGCCTGATATTTAAAACCTCGCCGCTGAGGCGAGATGATCTCAGAAGTCTCATCAAATGGCAAAGCCCTTAAAAATTTTTAGGAACACTAATTTTATCTTGAGAAATGTTTATGTTGCTATGTAGTGTTGTTTACAGTATGTGATACAGAGACTCCTACATTACTATATAAGGTCTAAAAATAATCCCAAAGATTTTGCGTAATTTCTCTCCATGCCGGAGAGGTTTTGAATATTAGGCCCAAAGAATGAAGGCTGCCTAAAGTGATGCTAATCTTTTAAAGCTGAAAAGATAAGTAGTCTGATCGTCATCTTCTGTTTTTTTTCCATAACATTATGCGTTAAAGTGAATGTCAAGTTTGATAAATCAGTGCCCGGTTTTTAAAAATCCTATTAAAAACAGGGGCACTTTCATTTATCAAACTATACATTTCACTCGTTTTGTTAAAATACTTTTTAATCTTGAAAGCCGCTCCAGCGATTTCCCCTCCTGACACTCGTCACTTCATATGTCAGCTCAGCAATGACAAATACGGTATCCTCCAATCCCGGCTCCCCCCCCCCCCAGGGGAATCATTGCCTGAGGCAACGCCGTGATTGGAGGAAGCCGGATTTGTCATTTTTGACATATGAAGAGGCTTGCGACGGGCGGGGAAGCGCTGGAGCGGCTTTCAAGATTAAAAGGGAAGTATTTTAACAAAACAAGTGAAGTGTAAAGTTTGATGAATGAAAGTGCCCCTGTTTTTAATAGGGTTTTTAAAAACCGGGCACTGATTCATCAAACTTGACCTTCACTTTAAGTGCTCCTTGCAGTAGTGAAACTAGAAATTCAATGAAATCCATAAAAGAGGCCTGCAGACCTATTAAAATGACATTAGACACCTTTTGATTTTGTGTAAAACTTGTACTTGTCCCACTTGAGAAGCCTAAAAGCAAATTTTATAACCTGCAAATCAGCTAGATGGTTTAAGCCAGAGATGGTGGCCAACTGGTGGCCCTCTATGCTTATAATTGTGGCCCCCAGGAAATAAGCATAGCTAAGAATGTGTGCCATAGTTTCTGTGGCCCTAGGAAAAATGGTTACCCAAACTTGTGTGTTTTAAGAGTCACCTTGAGGGAAGAACAGCAGATATTTGTAGGAAATATGGTACAGTATATGCGTTTTAATAGCCATAAATGTATATGCGCCCCTTAAAGCTTTATTTTATATTAAACTGTGGCCCCCAGTGTGTTAGGACGTCGGCAATAACTGGCTTGGCAATGTTCAGCATTTTGAAAACCTAGGTTACAGAATTTACTTTTTAGCTGGTGATCATGAGATAAAACACAATTTGTAAGAAATAATGGTTAAGCACATCTAATAAAAGCATATGTTTTTAAATGATGATAAAACACAATTTGTACACAAAATCAAGAGGTTCTTAATGCCCCTTTAAAAATACTTTAAGCTCATATTGTTTGATTATTTATAGATGTTAATCCAGTACTGTAAAGGGCATTAGATTACTAATAACATTGCTGTAAGACATATTTTGCATTCTTTAACCTCTTAGATGCCAAAAAGAAGTAATATAGAACCATAGCTCTGCTGAAGTGTGAATCTGTCATTTAAGGTTATATTAAGTTTAAACCTTATGTAGTAGAAGGTAATTTTTTTGTATATAAGAATATTTTTAAAGGTAAGAGAATGAACAAATGTATTCTGAACGTGTCTGGTGAGATCAATAAAATGTCCTTTTACTTGTAAAGTTCACAAAGCTAAGATTCATAAATGATTTAATATTATACTGGAGGATATGCTTATATTTTTCTGCATCATTTCTATGTGTATAGACTATTTTCACCTGAATGTTTTAAGATAATATGAACACAAATTATGAAATGCAAATGTATGAGCAATGTACTTGTATGTAAAGCATTTTTGCTGCATAAGAGAATTGTATTTTGTGGCTACTTTCTAGTTATTAAATGTAAGCCTTATATAAAAACGAATGTTGGTATTGCCAAATTGAAATATATATATACTGGATGTGTTTTGTTTATTAAAAGATTAAAAAATAAATATTTTGTGTGTGGTTCTTTTATTTAAAGAGACATTCCAGGCAAAATTGGAATCCACATGGATTTATTTCAGTTTTGAAGAGGAGCATTTTTGTAATATAGATGTATTGGCAAAAATGCTTCTGATAAAAGCTATAGCCATTTCAAAAGTGTATTTAAGTATGCACCGTGCACCAGCATTTTAAACACAGCACTTTCTCAGAGAGATTAAGTTGTTTGTACCATCTGGTAATGACTCAATTTGTTAATTGCTGACATGATACAAGCCCCACTGGCACTCTGAGCAGCTGCAGTATTTAACATGCTGGGGCACTGAAAATATCAAGCTATGCTTCACATGCACGTGCAGAGAAAAAACATAATTTATGTAAGAACTTACCTGATAAATTCATTTCTTTCATATTGGCAAGAGTCCATGAGCTAGTGACGTACGGGATATACATTCCCACCAGGAGGGGCAAAGTTTCCCAAACCCCAAAATGCCTATAAATACACCCCTCACCACACCCACAATTCAGTTTAACGAATAGCCAAGAAGTGGGGTGATAAGAAAGGAGCGAAAGCATCAAACAAGGAATTGGAATAATTGTGCTTTATACAAAAAAATCATAACCACCACAAAAAAGGATGGGCCTCATGGACTCTTGCCAATATGAAAGAAATGAATTTATCAGGTAAGTTCTTACATAAATTATGTTTTCTTTCATGTAATTGGCAAGAGTCCATGAGCTAGTGACGTGTGGGATAGCAGATACCCAAGATGTGGAACTTCCACGCAAGAGTCACTAGAGAGGGAGGGATAAAATAAAGACAGCCAATTCCGCTGAAAAAATAATCCACAACCCAAATCAAAAAATTGAAATAATAAGCAGAAGAATCAAACTGAAACAGCTGCCTGAAGTACTTTTCTACCAAAAACTGCTTCTGAAGAAGAAAATACATCAAAATGGTAGAATTTAGTAAAAGTATGCAAAGAAGACCAAGTTGCTGCTTTGCAAATCTGATCAACAGAAGCTTCATTCCTAAAAGCCCAGGAAGTAGAAACTGACCTAGTAGAATGAGCCGTAATCCTTTGAGGCGGGGATTTACCCGACACTACATAAGCATGATTAATCAAAGACTTTAACCAAGACGCCAAAGAAATGGCAGAAGCCTTCTGACCTTTCCTGGAACCAGAAAAGATAACAAATAGACTAGAAGTCTTTCTGAAATCTTTAGTAGCTTCAACATAATATTTCAAAGCTCTTACTACATCCAAAGAATGTAAAGATCTCTCCAGAGAATTCATAGGATTAGGACACAATGAAGGGACAACAATTTCTCTACCAATGTTGTTAGAATTCACAACTTTAGGTAAAAATTTAAATGAAGTCCGCAACACCACCTTATCCTGATGAAAAATCAGAAAAGGAGATTCACAAGAAAGAGCAGATAACTCAGAAACTCTTTTAGCAGAAGAGATGGCCAAAAGGAACAAAACTTTCCAAGAAAGTAATTTAATATCCAGAGAATGCATAGGTTCAAACGGAGGAGCCTGTAAAGCCCTCAGAACCAAATTAAGACTCCAAGGAGGAGAGATTGACTTAATGACAGGCTTGATACAAACCAAAGCCCGTACAAAACAATGAATATCAGGATGATTAGCAATCTTTCTGTGAAAAAGAACAGAAAGAGCAGAGATTTGTCCTTTCAAGGAACTTGCAGACAAACCCTTATCCAAACCATCCTGAAGAAACTGTAAAATTCTAGGAATTCTAAAAGAATGCCAAGAGAATTTATAAGAAGAACACCAAGAAATGTAAGTCTTCCAGACTCGGTAATAAATCTTTCTAGACACAGATTTACGAGCCTGTAACATGGTATTAATCACTGAGTCAGAGAAACCTCTATGACTAAGTATCAAGCGTTCAATCTCCATACCTTCAAATTTAATGATTTGAGATCTTGATGGCAGAAAAATGGGCCTTGAGATAGAAGGTCTGGCCTTAACGGAAGTGTCCAAGGTTGGCAACTGGCCATCCGAACGAGATCCGCATACCAAAACCTGTGAGGCCATGCTGGAGCCACCAGCAGTACAAATGAACGCTCCATTAGGATTTTGGAAATCACTTTTGGAAGAAGAACTAGAGGCGGACAGACATAAGCAGGATGATAATTCCAAGGAAGCGACAACACGTCCACCGCTTCCGCCTGAGGATCCCTGGATCTGGACAGATACCTGGGACGTTTCTTGTTTAGATGAGAAGCCATCAGGTCTATTTCTGGAAGTCCCCAGATTTGAACAATCTGAAGAAATACCTCTGGGTGAAGAGACCATTCGCCCAGATGTAACGTCTGGCGACTGAGATAATCCGCTTCCCAATTGTCTATACCTGGGATGTGAACCGCAGAGATTAGACAGGAGCTGGATTCCGCCCATACAAGTATCCGAGATACTTCTTTCATAGCCTGAGGACTGTGAGTCCCACCTTGATGATTGACATACGCCACGGTTGTGACATTGTCTGTCTGAAAACAAATAAACGATTCTCTCTTCAGAAGAGGCCAGAACTGAAGAGCTCTGAAAATCGCACAGAGTTCCAAAATGTTGATTGGTAATCTCGCCTCCTGAGATTCGCAAACCCCCTGCGCTGTCAGAGATCCCCATACAGCTCCGCAACCTGAAAGACTCGCATCTGTTGAGATCACAGTCCAGGTTGGACGAACAAAAGATGCCCCTTGAATTAAACGATGGTGATCCAACCACCAAGTCAGAGAAGATCGAACATTGGGATTTAAGGATATTAATTGTGATATCTTTGTATAATCCCTGCACCATTGGTTCAGCATACAAAGCTGGAGAGGTCGCATGTGAAAACGAGCAAAAGGGATCGCGTCCGATGCAGCAGTCATGAGACCTAGAATTTCCATGCACAAAGCTACCAAAGGGAACAATAGAGACTGAAGGTTTCGACGAGCTGAAACCAATTTCAGACGTCTCTTTTCTGTTAGAGACAAAGTCATGGACACTGAATCTATTTGGAAACCCAAAAAGGTTACCCTTGTCTGAGGAATCAAGGAACTCTTTGGTAAATTGATCCTCCAACCATGTGAGATTCTGCAGAATGTAAAGACTGAGCAAGTACCAAGATATCGTCCAAATAAGGAAATACCGCAATACCCTGTTCTCTGATTACAGAGAGAAGGGCACCGAGAACCTTTGAAAAGATCATTGGAGCTGTTGCTAGGCCAAACGGAAGAGCAACAAACTGGTAATGCTTGTCTAGAAAAGAGAATCTCAAGAACTAATAGTGATCTGGATGAATTGGAATATGAAGATATGCATCCTGTAAGTCTATTGTAGACATATAATGTCCTTGCTGAACAAAAGGCAGACTAGTCCTTATAGTCACCATTTTGAAAGTTGGTATCCTTACATAACGATTCAATATTTTTAAATCCAGAACTGGTCTGAAGGAATTCTCCTTCTTTGGTTCAATGAACAGATTTGAATAAAACCCCAGACCCCGTTCCAGAACTGGAACTGGCACAATTACCCCAGACGACTCTAAGTCTGAAACACATTTCAGAAACGCCCAAGCCTTTACTGGGTTTACTGGAATACGTGAGAGAAAAAATCTTCTCACAGGCGGTCTTACCTTGAAACCTATTCTGTACCCTTGTGAAACAATGTTCTGAATCCAAAGACTGTGAATCGAATTGATCCAAACATCTTTGAAAAATCGTAATCGTAATGAGGGCCGCACCTTCATGCGGATTTAGGAGCTGGTTTTTACTTTCTAAAAGGCTTGGATTTATTCCAGACTGGAGAAGGTTTCCAAATGGAAACTGTTCCTTTAGGGGAAGGGTCAGGCTTCTGTTCCTTATTCTGACGAAAGGAACGAAAACGATTAGCAGCCCTATATTTACCTTTAGATTTTTTGTCCTGAGGCAAAAAGGCTCCCTTCCCCCCAGTAACAGTTGAAATTATTGAATCCAACTGTGAACCAAGTAATTTATTACCTTGGAAAGAAAGAGAAAGCAACGTTGACTTAGAAGTCATATCTGCATTCCAAGACTTAAGCCATAAAGCTCTTCTAGCTAAAATAGCTAAAGACATATACCTGACATCAATTCTAATGATATCAAAAATGGCATCACAAACAAAGTTATTAGCATGTTGAAGAAGTTTAACAATGCTATAAGCATTATGGTCTGACACTTGTTGCGCTAAAGCCTCCAACCAGAAAGTGGAAGCTGCAGCAACATCAGCCAAAGAAATAGCAGGTCTAAGAAGATTACCTGAACATAAATAAGCCTTCCTTAGAAAGGATTCAAGCTTCCTATCTAAAGGATCCTTAAAAGAAGTACTATCTGCCGTATGAATAGTAGTACGTTTAGCAAGAGTAGAGATAGCCCCATCAACTTTGGGGATTTTTTCCCAAAATTCTAATCTATCAGATAGCAAAGGGTACAATTTTTTAAACCTTGGAGAAGGAGTAAATGAAGTACCCAGACTATTCCATTCCCTAGAAATTACTTCTGAAATAGCATCAGGAACTGGAAAAACTTCTGGAATAACTACATGGGGTTTAAAAACTGAATTTAAATGCTTATTAGTTTTAATATCAAGAGGACTAGACTCCTCCATATCTAATGCAATCAACACTTCTTTAAGTAAAGAACGAATAAACTCCATCTTAAACAAATATGAAGATTTATCAGTGTCAATATCTGAGGCAGAATCTTCTGAACCAGATAGATCCTCATCAGAAATAGATAAGTCAGAATGATGGCGGTCATTTAAAAATTCATCTGAAATATGAGAAGTTTTAAAAGACCTTTTACGTTTACTAGAAGGAGGAATAACAGACAGAGCCTTCCGAATAGAATTAGAAACAAATTCTCTTACATTAACAGGAACATCCTGAACATTAGATGTTGAAGGAACAACAACAGGTAATGGATTATTACTAATGGAAACATTATCTGCGTTTGAAAGTTTATCATGACAACTAACACAAACTACAGCCGGAGGAACAGTTACCAAAAGTTTACAACAAATGCACTTAGCTTTGGTAGAACCAACATCAGGCAGCATCTTTCCAGAAGTAGATTCTGATCCAGGGTCAGGTAGTGACATCTTGCAATATGTAATAGAAAAAACAACATATAAAGCAAAATTATCAAATTCCTTAAATGACAGTTTCAGGAATGGGAAAAAATGCAAAACAAACAAGCCTCTAGTAACCAGAAGCAACAAAAAAGTGAGACTGAAATAATGTGAAAAAAACTGGCGCCAAGCATGACGCCCACATTTTTGGCGCCAAGTATGACGCCCACATTTTTTGGTGCCAAGAATGACACCCACATTTTTTGGCGCCAAAAAAACGTCTGTAACACACATGCGTCAAAAAATGACGCAACCACGTGAAAACTTCCGGTGCCAACTATTACGCCGGAAATGACGACATTTTTGCGCCAAAAAGTCTCGCGCCAAAAATGACGCAATAAATTGAAGCATTTTCTGCACCCGCGAGCCTAACAGCCCGCAATTTAGAATAAAAGTAAAATTGAAATTTTTAAGGTAAGAAAAATATTTATTCATATGCATTTTCCCAAAAAAATGAAACTGAGAGTCTGAAAGAAGGAATACTGATTATCCTGAATCATGGCAAATATAAGTTTAAAACATATATTTAGAACTTTACATATAACGTGCCCAACCATAGCTTAGAGTGTCATGAATAAAATAAGACTTACTTACCCTAAGACACTCATCTACATATAGTAGATAGCCAAACCAGTACTGAAACGAGAATCAGTAGAGGTAATGGTACATAAGAGTATATTGTCGATCTGAAAAGGGAGGTAGGAGAAGAAATCTCTACGACCGATAACAGAGAACCTATGAAATAGATCCCCTAGAGAAAGACCATGGTATTCAAATAGGCAATACTCTCTTCACATCCCTCTGACATTCACTGCACTCTGAGAGGAAAACCGGGCTTCAGCCTGCTGCGAAGCGCATATCAACGTAGAAATCTAGTACAAACTTACTTCACCACCTCCATGAGAGGCAAAGTTTGTAAAAACTGAATTGTGGGTGTGGTGAGGGGTGTATTTATAGGCATTTTGAGGTTTGGGAAACTTTGCCCCTCCTGGTGGGAATGTATATCCCGTACGTCACTAGCTCATGGACTCTTGCCAATTACATGAAAGAAATGCTAACACTAAATATAGTGGTGTCAAATGGAACCTGATGGTGTAAAGGTACAGTCTAGTCAAAATTAAACTTTCATGATTTAGATACGGCATGCAATTTTAAACAACTTTGCAATTTAAAAAATCATCATAGCCTGAGGAAACAGCCAGTTGTAGGCTGAGAAACATGTTGCTTTTAAAATAAAAAATTATTTTTAACTAATACACTTGCTGCTGGATTTTATCTGGGAATCCATCTATACTCCTGCATCAGTTTTGGGAGCTATCTTATTTGCTGAAACCTTTGAAACAGTCAGCTGGGCGGCTGAGAAGTCCCAGTCTGTGTATATTGCACCTGGAGGTGCTTTGCTACATGTAAGTGTGCATAATCCCTGGATACACATATATTTGTACAAACTGTACTGGGCTATGTTGGCTCTATATCCTCCCCTTTAGGAACCAGGAGGACCTCACTGGTGAAGAAGTACTACAGAATTATCTCTGCGTCTGTTCAGTTTGCTGGGCAACTGTGAGGTTCCAGTCTGCTTCCTTGCACTTTTTGGTGCTATTCGTTTGTGAGTATTAGTCTTAAATATTTTTCTTGTCCCCTGGTATTGTGGTATTAGGCCATTGGGCGCCTCTGTGTTTCTTTTTTCAGACCATCTGTTATCATCAGGATTTTGACCCCCCTACGGCAGAGATCTGACCTTTGCAATCTTCTGGAGCTATTGTGATGTACAGGATATCATTTAGTTATTGGACATTTATTGTTTTTCCAGTCACAAGGTTATATTTTATTTATTTATTTTTTCTCTGGTATTCTGCTGTTTATTTTTAGAGTGTTGTTGTATACATTACTATTGTTCTTATTACATTGTGTTACATTTGTTTTGATTGAGAGCGCCCCCTTGAGGATTGGTGTGCTTCCACACACCATATCTATATATTTTGAACTTTGCAATTTACTTTTACCATCATATTTGTTTTTTTCTCTTGGTATTCTTTGTTGAAAGCTAAACCTAGGTAGGCTTATATGCTAGTTGCTAAGCCCTTGAAGGTCACCTCTTATTTCAGTGCATATTGACAGTTTTTCACAGCTAGACGGCGCTAGTTCATGTGTGCCATAGAGATAACATTGGATTCACTCATGTGGAGTTATTTATGAGTCAGCACTGATTGGTTAAAATGCAAGTCTGTCAAAAGGACTGAAATAAGGTGGCAGTCTGCAGAGGCTTAGATACAAGGTAATCACAGAAGTAAAAATTGTATTAATATAAGAGTTTTGGTTATCAAAACTAGGGAATGGTAATAAAGGGATTATCTATCTTTTTAAACTATAAAAATTCTGGAGTAGACTGTCCCTTTAAGTGGAAGCTGATTTTTGCTTTGAAAGGAGCTTGAACAGAATATGACCACCAAATGTGTAATAAAGTTCTCCTTTCTCTTTTATGTGGTTTTTTTTTTAACTATATATATTGGATTTGGAAAATTAGTAAAGAAATAAAAAACAGAATATAAACATATGAAGTTAAAATTGGGAAATTGTGTTCTTTCCAAGTAGACATCAAAGGGTATTCAAGTTCAAAATTATCGTCAACTGTAGCACTCAAGAAATAAGTGAAGAAGACAAACGCAAAAGAAAACATAAAATTCATTCAGTCTTTGAAGACGTGTCACGTTGACACCAACCGTGTAGACATTATGCACAGCCTTACACAAAACCGGCTGCTGTCAAATACATTTAAGAAACTGTATTTCGGCCTGAGCTTGCCATCATCTATATAGGTCAAGCAACAAAGGGGAAGGTACAATAAACTTTTTTGGCAGTCATTTCCAGTGTGAGATGTTGATTTTTCTTCCAACACTCCCTGGCTAGTCTGCAGGTTTTGCTGAATTGTGCTCCAAAAAAAATAATGCAGAGTTCAATAGTCTTAGAACCTGAGATGATGTCAATATAATTCACAATCTTATATGTAAACGTTATTAAAAAAACTGACTTTGACAGTTGAAAGGACATAAGAAAATATTATCTATATGGCACACATGAACTAACACCGTCTAACTGTGAAAAATCATCAAAATGCACCAAGATAAGAGGCGGTCTTCAATGGCTAAGAAATCAGCCTATGAGCCTACCTAACCTAGTCAAAAGGGATGATCTTCCTGGAGTCATTCTGAAGTAATCGATGACTCCAGACTAGTCATCAGAAGCTATCCTAAAGTATGCCCACAGGCCAAAATATTTAAATGAGATGACTCTAGAGTCATACACTAGATGTTCATGCTTGTGAAGTAATCAGTAATCTGCTAATCATCCTGAAGTCATCACCCAGAACTATTTACCTTAGTTGATGACTTCTAAAGTAGTTTGATGATCAGCAAATTACTCCAGGATGGTCTTTAAAGTAATACTGTTCTTGGGTAGGATTAGCTTTCAAGAAAGAATACCAAGAGAACTAAGCAAATTTGATTATAAAAGTAAATTGGAAAGTTGTTTAAAATTGCATACCCTATCTGAATAATTAAAGTTTAATTTTGACTTGCCTGTCCCTTTAAAACCAATTAGGAACATAAATGTAGTAGGGTTATAGCCTTGAGAAGTCAACAGGGTGTATTTAAAGGTCTGAGAGTTAAGAATTGCTAAATTAATAGTGAAAATATATTGCAACCTGTCAGTATATTTGATTAGAATCTTCAGTAGTGCTTTCCAAATAATATATCAGTCTATGGCAGGGCTATAATACAATACATTTAATAATTATCCTTTAAAATATAAACCCTCAATCAATATGCATCTACTAGAAACCACACAATTAATATAAATATCTGAATTCTTTTTATTAGTTAATATCTATGAACATATTGGAATATATTTGTAATACAAGGATATGAAGCAATATTATACAAGTTTAAAAACTATTAAGATATGCTATACCTCTTAAAAAAGCCCATAAAAATTTACCTTTAAAACCAATCTTATTTACAAATAGCCTTTGATTCAGTTAACACAATGATATTCTAAGATATTTAGCTGCTAACATTCAAGTAATACACTCACGCCTAGATTTAGAGTTTTGTCGGTAACGACCCGCGTAGCTAACGCATGCTTTTTTCTGGCCGCACCTTTTAAATACCGCTGGTATTTAGAGTTCACAGAATGGCTGGGTTTTCAGTGCGTTAGGCTCCAAAAAGGGAGCGTAGAGCATAATTTAACGCCACTGCAACTCTCGATACCAGCGGTGCTTACGGACGCGGCCAGATTCAAAAACGTGCTCGTGCACGATTCCCCCATAGGAAACAATGGGGCAGTTTGAGCTGAAAAAAAACCTAACACCTGCAAAAAAGCCGCGTTCAGCTCCTAACGCAGCCCCATTGTTTCCTATGGGGAAACACTTCCTACGTCTGCACCTAACACTCTAACATGTACCCCGAGTCTAAACACCCCTAACCTTACACTTATTAACCCCTAATCTGCCGCCCCCGCTATCGCTGACCCCTGCATATTATTTTTAACCCCTAATCTGCCGCTCCGTACACCCCCGCCACCTACATTATCCCTATGTACCCCTAATCTGCTGACCTAACATCGCCGACCCCTATATAATATTTATTAACCCCTAATCTGCCGCCCCCAACGTCGCCTCCACCTAACTACACTTATTAACCCCTAATCTGCCGACCGGACCTGAGCGCTACTATAATAAATGTATTAACCCCTAATCCGCCTCACTCCCGCCTCAATAACCCTATAAGAAATAGTATTAACCCCTAATCTGCCCTCCCTAACATTGCCGACACCTAACTTCAAGTATTAACCCCTAATCTGCCGATCGGAGCTCACCGCTACTCTAATAAATTTTTTAACCCCTAAAGCTAATTCTAACCCTAACCCTAACACCCCCCTAAGTTAAATATAATTTTATTCTAACGAAATAAATTAACTCTTATTAAATAAATTAATCCTATTTAAAGATAAATACTTACCTGTAAAATAAACCCTAATATAGCTACAATATAAATTATAATTATATTGTAGCTATTTTAGGATTTATATTTATTTTACAGGCAACTTTTTATTTATTTTAACCAGGTACAATAGCTATTAAATAGTTAATAACTATTTAATAGTTACCTACTTAAAATAATTACAAAATTACCTGTAAAATAAATCCTAACCTAAGTTACAATTAAACCTAACACTACACTATCAATAAATAAATTAAATAAACTACCTACAATTATCTACAATTAAACCTAACACTACACTATCAATAAATAAATTAAATACAATTCCTACAAATAAATACAATTAAATAAACTAACTAAAGTACAAAAAAGAAAAAAGAACTAAGTTACAAAAAATAAAAAAATATTTACAAACATTAGAAAAAAATTACAACAATTTTAAACTAATTACACCTACTCTAAACCCCCTAATAAAATAACAAAGACCCCCAAAATAAAAAAATGCCCTACCCTATTCTAAATTACAAAAGTTCAAAGCTCTTTTACCTTTCCAGCCCTGAACAGGGCCCTTTGCGGGGCATGCCCCAAAGAATTCAGCTCTTTTGCCTGTAAAAAAAAAACATACAATACCCCCCCCAACATTACAACCCACCACCCACATACCCCTAATCTAACCCAAACCCCCCTTAAATAAACCTAAAACTAAGCCCCTGAAGATCTTCCTACCTTGTCTTCACCATGCCAGGTATCACCGATCATTCCAGGCTCCGAAATCTTCATCCAAGCCCAAGCGGGGGCTAGACATCCATCATCCGGCTGAAGTCTTCTATCAAGCGACAGCTGAAGAAGTCCCGAAGAGGCTCCAAAGTCTTCATCCTATCCGGGAAGAAGAGTAGATCCGGACCGGCAACCATCTTCTTCCAAGTGGCATCTTCTATCTTCATCCGATGAGGACCGGCTCCATCTTGAAGACCTCCACCGCGGACCCATCTTCTTCTTCCGACGACTTCCCGACGAATGACGGTTCCTTTAAGGGACGTCATCCAAGATGGCGTCCCTCGAATTCCGATTGGCTGATAGGATTCTATCAGCCAATCGGAATTAAGGTAGGAAAATTCTGATTGGCTGATGGAATCAGCCAATCAGAATCAAGTTCAATCCGATTGGCTGATCCGATCAGCCAATCAGATTGAGCTCGCATTCTTTTGGCTGATCGGAACAGCCAATAGAATGCGAGCTCAATCTGATTGGCTGATTGGATCAGCCAATCGGATTGAACTTGATTCTGATTGGCTGATTCCATCAGCCAATCAGAATATTCCTACCTTAATTCCGATTGGCTGATAGAATCCTATCAGCCAATCCGAATTTGAGGGACGCCATCTTGGATGACGTCATTTAAAGGAACCGTCATTCGGCGAGTAGGCGTCGGTTGAAGAGGTTGGATCCGCGTCGGTTGGAAAGAAGATGGCTCCGCTCCAGAAGAAAGAAGATTGAAGATGCGGCTTGATAGAAGACTTCATCCCGATGATGGACTTCCGACTTCAGCCCGATGATGGATTTCTTCAGCCGCCGCTTGGATCCAGACTTCAGCCCGAGGATGGACGTCACTCTTCAGCCCCCCGCTTGGGCTTGGATCAACACTTCCGAGGCTTGGATCAAGACTTTCGAGGACGGATCGGTGAACCTGGTATGGTGAAGATAAGGTAGGAAGATCTTCAGGGGCTTAGTGTTAGGTTTATTTAAGGGGGGTTTGGGTTAGATTAGGGGTATGTGGGTGGTGGGTTGTAATGTTGGGGGGGTATTGTATGTGTTTTATTTACAGGCAAAAGAGCTGAATTCTTTGGGGCATGCCCCGCAAAGGGCCCTGTTCAGGGCTGGTAAGGTAAAAGAGCTTTGAACTTTTTTAATTTAGAATAGGGTAGGGCATTTTTTTATTTTGGGGGGTTTTGTTATTTTATTAGGGGGCTTAGAGTAGGTGTAATTAGTTTAAAATTGTTGTAATATTTTTCTAATGTTTGTAAATATTTTTTTATTTTTTGTAACTTAGTTCTTTTTTATTTTTTGTACTTTGGTTAGTTTATTTCATTGTATTTATTTGTAGATATTGTATTTAATTAATTTATTGATAGTGTAGTGTTAGGTTTAATTGTAGATAATTGTAGGTATTTTATTTAATTAATTTATTGATAGTGTAGTGTTAGGTTTAATTGTAACTTAGGTTGGGATTTATTTTACAGGTGATTTTGTAATTATTTTAACTATTTTAGCTATTAAATAGTTCTTAACTATTTAATAGCTATTGTAACTGGTTAAAATAAATACAAAGTTACCTGTGAAATAAATATAAATCCTAAAATAGCTACAATATAATTATTATTTATATTGTAGCTATATTAGGGTTTATTTTACAGGTAAGTATTTAGCTTTAAATAGGAATAATTTATATAATAAGAGTTCATTTATTTTGTTACATTTAAATTATATTTAACTTAGGGGGGTGTTAGTGTTAGGGTTAGACTTAGCTTTAGGGGTTAAAAATTTTATTAGAATAGCGGTGAGCTCCAGTCGGCAGATTAGGGGTTAATGTTTGAAGTTAGGTGTCGGCGATGTTAGGGAGGGCAGATTAGGGGTTAATACTATTTCTTATAGGGTTATTGAGGCGGGAGTGAGGCGGATTAGGGGTTAATAACTTTATTATAGTAGCGGTGCGGTCCGCTCAGCAGATTAGGGGTTAATAAGTGTAGGTAGGTGGCGGCGATGTTGTGGGGGGCAGATTAGGGGTTAATAAATATAATATAGGGGTCGGCGGTGTTAGGGGCAGCAGATTAGGGGTACATAAGTATAACGTAGGTGGCGGTCGGCAGATTAGGGGTTAAAAAAAAATAATCGAGTGGTGGCGATGTGGGGGGACCTCGGTTTATGGGTACATAGGTAGTTTATGGGTGTTAGTGTACTGTAGAGCACAGTAGTTAAGAGCTTTATGAACCGGCGTTAGCCCAAAAAGCTCTTAACTACTGACTTTTTCTGCGGCTGGAGTTTGGTCGTTAGAGTTCTAACGCTCACTTCAGCCACGACTCTAAATACCGGCGTTAGAAAGATCCCATTGAAAAGATAGGATACGCAATAAACGTAAGGGGATCTGCGGTATGGAAAAGTCGCGGCTGGAAAGTGAGCGTTAGACCCTTTCCTGAGTGACTCCAAATACCAGAGGGCATTAAAAACCAGCGTTAGGAGCCTCTAACGCTGGTTTTCACAGCTACCGCCCAACTCTAAATCTAGGCATCAGTTATTTAACCACAATTTAAAATATCAGAAGTTGTATATATATTATTTATGCTAAAACCCAATTCTGAGTTATAACTATATATTTGCACAGATAAACAATTTAAAATTTAGGATTAGTTTAACAATACATAGGCTATGAAATGCTAACTTGAAATACAAACTATTTCTTTAAATCTGCTACATACAGCAACAAGGGATGTTTGCTTTTAAAGTGTTTTGCATACAAAAGGCAAGATAAGAGTTATTCAATACTATGAAATACAGTTTTAAAATACAATTTTCTCTCTTCAATCTACCCCAAATCTTTTAATACATTACCAGGATAAACACCAATCGATATCCAATATCTTTCAGCAGGTTTTAATCTCACCTCAGAAATACCAATAAGTATATTTTGCAATCAATGAGAAAATGGTAGATCAGCTTTGCCAAAGTAAAATGGTATTTTTCACGCCCAGCACCAAGTTACAAGTTAGCTCAGCACAATCTGTGTCTTTTCTCTCTTGCATTAACTTATATAAGTTCTCCATCATAGGTGAGGATAATGGGCGGCCCTTTGAAACCTTGTCCCTGCTATTGGTTCACCTTGTGAATGTACGTTGCCAAGGAGATGCATTCTTGCAACAACCAATCATCTCCTGGCTACAATATCTATCGCAACACCGGACCTTGTCCATCGGGGGCAGCGTGACAAACACAGCAATACATTTATTATCCAACATTTTAAACAACTCATTATTTCTATGAAATGGTTATTCATTAGATCATAACTTCCTGCATCAATCACTCACAACATTAATTATAGATGGAGCAGCATCATATCAATTTTCTGATTATTTTGATATGAAATATCATGTGCCTTTAGCATTATACTATATTTAAGCAAATCAATACTGCTAATTATTTTGAAATTAATGGCATTTAAAATCCTGATATGGCATTCATGCAAATACAGTATGTTTTATATCTCCAACCATTTCTGAATATATACATTGATGTCCATGACCAATTGTTGCCTGCAAAATAATAGAGATAATTGTTAGAAATGATTTAACATTCATATCTATTTGCAATGTTTATCAATGTAGTTATTATTCAATACAGCAATTATTTATTTAATATAATATGTCCCAGTTCAATATGTATATACATAAATTGGTTATTTGAATTATTTCAAACATACACATGAAAAATTTGCATCATTCCTTGTGCACAATTTATTTATATTTTATGTTGTCTTTTAACAATGGTTCCCAAGAGTATAATTTAAAATATGTGTTTCTGCCAAGTTTCCATTGCCCCACTCACACAGCATGTGGTCAATTTGCATCTGAATGTAAATGGTCAATATTCTCACAAAACATGTCACTTTCTCACAAGATATCTCTCCCAGGTCAGACTTCCAGGCAACGCTGTGAGGGTAAGAGATTGTATCTCACATTTCCAGGCAGTCACACATATGGTCTCCTGAAATGGTTGTTAAATTTTAATTAAACCAAATGCTCTATAGTCCTCACTTGTGTGTTTAGAATAACTTTACATGCTGAGTGGGGGAGAATTAAACATGATTGAAGTCAGTTTTTCTGAATGAAATGAATCATTTTCTACTGACCAGTCAGATATCTGATTAAATATATATATTTATTAACCTTAAAATATATGATTAATATATATATATTTATTAACCTTACATATACCTTGACAAACCTAAACATTTTATATAAAAATCTCAATGTGTTTACTTTCCCTTTAACAGATAATTCTTGACATATTACTGAGAACATACTAATAAGTTGAAATAAAAAAAATATATAATTACGAATGCACTTTATCTTCTCAGTACACAGATACCAAACATGTATGTGCGTTCAAAATCCCTTTGCACAGAACATAGATGGCAACATATGCTACTAAGGATTTTCGACAAACTTCTTGGTTAAAACTTTTAAATCACAAAGCTTATTTGGAGGCAGGTCAGCCACTGTCACAGTGGATTACTGCTCATTCTACTAAATCAGTTGCCACTTCTTGGGGCTCTTAAGAATGAGGCTTCAAGTTGATCAAATTTGAAAGGCAGCTACTTGGTCTTCTTTGCATACTTTTACTAAATTCTACCATTTTTATGTTTTTGCTTCTTCTTAAGCAGCCTTTGGTAGAAAGGTTCTTCATGCAGTTGTCTCAGTTTTATTGCTTTGAGTTTTCTTCTTTTTAAGTGCATTATAAAAAAATTAAAAAAAATTATTGGGGTTGTGGATTTATTTTCTCAGTGGAAAAATATATTTTTAAATCCCTCCCTTTAAGTTATTAATCGTGGACTCCACATCTTGGGTATTAGTTCCCATGATTAATGGATCATGGACTCTCACCACCTGTATGAAAGAAATCTGAATTTTTCTGCCTTTGCATTTCTTCACAATGGCTGCAACTATCAAGCAACACTTCCTGAACTTCCAGAGCCATAACTTACTCAAGATCACTGTCTACTTTGAACACACAGGTGATATCATCCAAGTATTGCAAACAAATTATACACCATAAAGAAAACAGTTAAAATGGAGATTGTGCTGGGTGGTGTAAGACTAATCTCAGATCCATGTCACATTTTTAACATAAACAGATTTATCACATTGGGTTGCCTTATATTTATCCTAACACACATATAGATTCATATTAGCTTTATGAAACCTACACTATGGTTGTATACTATGTATGGAAAATGTGCAAACACAAACCTTAAAGGGACATGAAACCCAAAAATGTTCTTTCATGAATAAGATAGAGTTTCCAATTTACTTCTATTATCATATTTGCATTGTTCTCATGTTATTCTTTGTTGAATATATATCTAGATAGGTAGTGTGCACATGCCTGAAGAACTACATGACAGGAAATAGTGCTGCCATCTAGTGGTCTTGCTACTGTATAACATTGTTGCACAACTGCAGCCATATAGTACTGCATACACGTGCACGCTCCTTAGTTTACATCCCTGCTTTTCAACAAAGGATAAGAACAAAACAAAGAAAATATAATAATAGTATAAAAAGGAAAGTTGTTTAAAATTGTATGTTCTATCTGAATCATGAAAGAAATCTTTTTGGTTTTATGTCCCTTTGGTTATAATGAAGAGTAAGTCCTAGGATGAGGGGAGGGAACAAAACTTTAGAAATTCTGCAATTTTCCAGTTCCAATATTTCTGCAATTTTTTATATGAAATTCAAAAATGTTCTTTTGTGATTCACACAGAGCAAATAAGTTTAAAATGTTTTACTTCTTTCACCAAATTTGCTTTGTTCCCAATGGTATTCTTTGTTGAAGAGATACCTAGGTAGGCATCTGGTGCACTACATGACAGGAAATAGTGCGGTCATCTAGTGCTCTTGTAAATGGATAATATTCTTACAAAACTGCTACTGTAAAGTGCTCCAAACACGTGCACTCTTCTGAGCTGAGCGCCCTGCTTTTCAACAAAAGATACCAAAAGAACCAAGAAAATTTGATAATAAAAATAAATTAGAAAGTTGTTTTTAAAAAGTATGTTCTATCTGAATCATGAGAGACAAAATGTGGGTTGCACGTCCCTTTAATCTAGGTCAAAGTCTATATTAATTACGTGCAGTTTAAAATATTTTAATAACCTAGGATTACAAACAAACTGAATAAAACAATTGGAAAAAAAGAGTAGAAGATTTGAATGTAGAGGCAAAATTCAGGTTTTCTCTGCAGATATCGATTCTCGCTAAGAGCCCAATTGTCAAAAAACTCATCATTATGGAATGGTATCACGCAAAATCTTTATTTAGCAATTATATTGTAATTTAGGTGACTCCTCCACGCCAAGGAGCCCGTATAGCGAGAAAAACAGCAACCAAGTGCAAATTTTGCCTTTCTAAAATTCTTTTAAAGACCTTGCAGTACTGATGAGACTTTGATAATAGATAATGGTATTATTATTATTATCAGGTATTTGTAGAGCGCCAGCAGGTTCCGCAGCGCTATGAACATGAGTGGTATATTAAAAACTATTACAGGGATCAAATGAGGAGAGAGGGTCCTGCCGAGAGTTGCACTGTTGTAGTCGGCTCTTTTAAAGGTGAACTACAAACAGCTGGGCTCATAGGCTTACATGTTATGGGGTCTTAGGGCAGTGTTTTTCAACCAGTGTGCCGTGGCACACTAGCGTGCCGTGAGAGATCCTCAGGTGTGCCGCGGCAGACTGACAACAGTGCGGGGGTGTCCCTCTTTCAAATTTTGAAATATTGGGAGGTATGTGACAGGCTCATCAGGCATCATTTACAACCATGACATTGATATTCATTCACAGACAATGATTATGATTGTTTGTGAATGAATGTCAATATGTCATGTATAGTTTGTAGGAGGCATGGCATGACAGCACAGTACAGTGTGTGTGTATATATATATATATATATATATATATATATATATATCCTGTATTAGGCTACAATGTGTGATTTTGTAAAATTTTGTGATGGTGGTGTGCCACAGAATGTTTTAATGTAAAAAAGTGTGCCACAGCAAAAAAAGGGTTGCAAATCACTGTCTTAGGGGATAGCAGTGGAGATAGGAAGGTTAGTGTAGGTTGTAAGCGTCCCTGAATAGTAGAGTCTTCAGGGAGCACTTGAAGCTTTTAAAACTAGGGGAGATTCTTGTGGAGCGATATAGAATATAGCGATATTCTTGTGGAGCGAGTAGATAGATATATTTTTTGTAGTACCCAGAGAATAAGAGGAAATGAGTTTATAATCCAGTAGGAAATAACATTTTATGATGAAAGCCTTTGCTGGATGTGCTAGAGAGGAAAACAAGCGACAAGTCTTTCTACATGATTTCTGTGCTTTGAGCCCATCAGATCTATCATAGGAATTCCCCAATATTGATTCAGTTAATGAAAGATTAATTTGCTGAAACTCTATTCTAGCAAAATCTGCTGCCTGCTTAAATCATCTAATTAACATGTGTTGGTCCTTGCCTGATTAACTGATTAACTTCATAAAAATATATCAAATGTGTTTCCATCCATTGCAGAATTTTGGACTTAAATACCAATGATCTAAAAGGATATTGACTGCTGTATCCAGCAAATGTAACATAAGAACAGCAGCGCTCCTGATTTTGCAATTAGTTACAGCAACATGTTATAATCCATACACAGGAAGGTGTTAATTTATTGATAGTTTAAACAAAACACAGTTGGGACACACTGTATCTTTGTACACCTGTGGCTTGTAACACAATTATTTCCAATCCCTTGCAGAATCCAGTGCTAATATATCAAAAAGATGTTCTCTGAGAATACTTTAGCAGTGTTGGAGCCCCTGTGAAGTCAATAATAACCATTTTTCACCAGTAAAGCTGAGACATGGTTGTTGTATCTAGTGAACTGTTCCTATTTGATACTTGAAAAATTGTAGTGTTTCTATAAAGAAACTAAAGATTGAAGCCAAACAGAAGCTCTTCACTCGTTCAGGCTAGAGGAACTTTGCACTCCCATGGATACAGCCGCTAATCCTGCACCATGTATGGATCAGCTGCAGTAAACTAATAATATAACAAATAAAGGAATGGTGCAGGCTTTTAAAGGGACATTAACACTAATACCTTTGATAAAAGTAGTATTGAGATTATTCTCCACCTCACTTTAGTCATGGGTGCTGCCATATTTAATTCTATCTTTCAATACATTTCAGTACTTACCTGTGTGCACATGTGCAGTAACTCTCTTTCAGATACCTGCAGTATAACCAAGGTTTCAATAGCAACACCCATGATTAGAGGAAGGTGCATGAAATGTATTTAGGGTTTAGAGTCCCTTTAAGGGATCACACCTAATCCCATATATAAAGTGCAACAAAATATAGTAAAGCCTCACTTTAATTAATACCAGTTTCAAAACATAGCTAAATACTCAATAATAAAGCAAGAAACAAGAGGCAGCCATTGTGATTCACAAACAGATTGACTGATTTCTTTTATTTCTAAAGCCTGTAAAGCAAACAAAATATTTAAACACTGCTCTGAATTCAATTCTCACATTGATTTGTGTATTACTAATTTGTTAATACAATTCATATGGTATTTTCTACATTAAGGAAGAAGGGGGACACTATATATCTGTGTACATTAGTTAGTCATAGCAATTGATTCTGTTATTGTAGACATTAGACCTTGCATCCCTCTCTGTCAGCCTCATATCCACAACAAAAAACAAGCCCCTGACCCTCAGCCGATCTATAAGATGCATAACTGCAGACCCTTGGCTCTAAAATCCCATATATAAGCTTTATACCCATATCAGACCCTTGGTTCTGCAGTTCCTCTCTAAGGTACATTTCTTCACCACATATTTGCCCAAACACATAGTCCTGCAGCCCATATACAGCCTCATGCCCACATCAGACCTTATATCAAACCCATACAGCCCCTCCTTCAACCATACATCCACTTAAGATCACACCCTTCAGCCACAAAACCACATCAGACCTCAGATCAGGGTATTGTTCCTGTAGTCACT